>NC_030858.1:31495179-31624664 GCF_000208745.1 Theobroma cacao
CTATTTCCCCCCCCCCCCCCCCCCCCCCCCCCCGCCCCCCATCTTAACATGTCAAATTATGGTGTAAAGGTAGTTCTTTTTTGGCCATTATATTCTCAATGACTATGCTTCTTTTGCTTTGTCATTTTAGGTTCTTGAGATCTTGAGTCATGTGAACAAGAGAGTGAGACACCAGCCAGAGATTGGTTTACCACTGCCAGAATTATGGAAAATGTATATCGAAGCTAATGCTAATCCAATGGTTAAGAATTTTTGCATTGTGTATATCGAGATGGCATTTGAACGTGGACCTTTAAAGGTCTGTTCTACATTGTCTGTAATCCATAATCTCATCTTTGGGAAATTAATATATTTTATCGGGTTTGAAGTTATGATTTGCAAGTTCTAGCATTTTCATAATTAATCTTTGCTTTTGTTACAGGAAAAAGAAAATATGGCTCCTATGCTTGTGGTAAATATTTCAAAGGTTCCTCAACAACACCAAGAGATTCTCATGAGAATTGTGGCTAAGGTATATGTGAATCTTTAGGAAACTCCCCTTCTTCTTGCATCTTTCTAAAAAGTGGAAATTGGAATGGCTAAGCAAATGGATTAGAATTTAGAACCCAATCTTTACTCCAATATGCAATGTGAATCCTAACCTTGAATTTTGTCTAATCAAGGAGCCAAACTATATGGGCTGTTGCAAATGAAGGAAATATATAACAGATTTAGTTAACTTTGTTAAATCCAGTCATGTGGTCCAGAAGGACATGTGGGAGATAACATAGCTTTCAAAATTTGCCATATAATCAATTTGTTTATTACCCCTTCTTTTCCTTTTGTTTCTCTCTTTCTTTTTCTATATTCTTCACAGATATCTCTCTTTTCTTCATGCCAGTATGCATGATCTTCCCCTACTCTCTCTTAAATTTCTCCTTTACCTTTCCTGTCTCTCTCTTTCTTTGCTTGTTGTCATGGCTAGCCACTGGCATCATTCTGATATTACCCTATTTTTCCTTTCCTTTTTTCTTTACTTCCCCTTTCATACCCACAGATTCCTCTGTCTTTCTAGACCCAAACACCTGTTCCCCTCAAAATCTAGATTGTTCTGGAATTTATCCTCATAAAAGTACACGCAATATGATATCCATATAGGTTAATATTGTACTTTTTTTTTCAAAAAAAAAAAAAATTGAGACAATGCTGATATTTTTGGCATTTCCTTGGTTTCAGGTGATTGGTGAGTGTCATGCAAGCCACATTGATGATGAGATTGTTGCGAAGTATAAATTAGTGAATGATTCTCAGGACAGGGATCTATTTCTTGAATTTTGCCTTCATGCAATTTTGTACCAATCACCAGCTCAAGGGTCTGGAAGTCTTTTTAACATTGGGATGCTATAATCTTCTACTTTCCTTTTCATTCCAAAGGTTTCTAAATTTTTTGAGTTTTCTCTGCAGAGGAGGGAGCTCACCGGGGCTTTCCATTGCTCAAGCTAACCGTGTTGCAGGGAAGGTTCCATTGAAAGGTGATATGCTTTTAACAAGAAAGGTGAGTTGAAGATTATCTTGTTGCTGAACACTGATAGATGGTACTGTAAATTAGCTGTAAACACACACTGAGCACATTTGCTATAGGTCACTGGACCAATAGTTACCTAAGAATTTGATATAATCTGTATATGTTACTTTGGTTCTCTTTAAGCAGTTGGGGATCTTGAATGTTATTGAAGCTATGGAGCTGTCTCCTGAACTTGTTTATCCTCTATATGTGGCTGCTAGTGCAGATAGGTATTATATAATTTGCGTGTTTAAATTAAATTTACATTTTAATGTTTTTCCTTCTTATAGTGATCAGTTTATGATTGATTTGTTAAGTCAAGAACCTGTTGTCAAGAGAGGAGAGGAGCTCATAAAAAGAAAGGCTTCTGGTGCTAATTTAGATGATCCGAGGTTGATTAACAGACTGTTTTTACTTTTTACTGGTATGAAATGCAATTCTTTTTCTCTTTTATCAAATTAATTTATTGCTACATTTGTAAGCTTAAATGTTCTTTAGGTTTCATCTTTTTGACTGTCTTGCTTCATAAGTAATGTATTCCACTTGTCAGATTATAAGTTTTATTGTGAGAAAATAAAAAAGGCTGCCTTAATGCTCTGATGACTCATTTATGCATTATAAAGTTCTTGCTTTTAGTGGTTTTATGGAGGTTGTGAATCTGTTTGACTGTATGTTGATTTCATATTTAAGCACTTCTCAGGTAAGCTGAGCTGTTTAGGGTCTGACTATTTTAACCTTAAAACGTAACATTGTTTTCTTCAAATGCTGAAAATTTGTGTTAAAACATCATACTACTACTTTATCTCTTCCAAATTCCCAAAATGGAGACTTTTCTTTGGTGAGAAACCTCTGTAATCCTTAACAAAAATTATTCTCACCTTCTAAGGCAACCACTAATGCATTCTGGACTGCTTCCACAGATTTAGCAAAATTAAGTCCTCTCTAATCATTTGGGAAAAAAAAACTTCTCTCATCACTAGCACACTCATCCTTTTTCTTTGTATGCATGCTCAATACTGCATTGAAAGATGACACTTGTTCAATCTCCAAGAATCATACTTTGTAGAGTTGGCAAAGCTGACCTGAACCCAAACAACCCATGCGAACTAGTTCCAGCCCAATTTTACCAGAAAAAGTCAACAACTTGAACCTGAAAATGACCTAAATTCAAAGTGATCGGAACTTGAATTGACCTGCACTTGAACAACCTGAACAACTAGCCTGAAATGATTCGAATCCGAATAATTCGTTCAAACCCAATTTGATTTGACTTTAAAAAAGTTAACAACTTGAACCTGAAATAACTTGAATTTGAATGATCCGAAATTGAATAACCTAAGTGTTAAACCAAATTATTCAAATAAATGACCCGAATTTCCTTCAACAGAAGTGATCTGACCTGACTTGCCCAATTTACACCTCTAATAGTTTGTTATAATTGTTTATTTGCAACTTTGTTGTAGTAAGACCATTTGAAAGTTTTTGAGGTGATAGTTTCTAATACTTGTTTCACTTTTAATATTCAAAAATCCTAAAATGTTTCTCCCTTCAGAAAAGTTGTGTTGAATATTATTATGATTTATGTATAAGAATGTAACTTACATTTGTATTATGTACTTTTTTGAAATAGAAGGTTCAAGTTATATAACGAGAGATGTTAATTTGCTAAAGTAATTTGTTTGACTATTAAGTTATTTTATTCAAGACATGCTGGGAGATGGCAATCTGTTGGAATCTGTCTATTAATATATGATCCATTAGCCTTTCTATCTCTGAATCTTAAGTTTGTGAGCTTGAACTTTGAGTTTGCCAATTAATCAGAATTATGAAGTGATCTTCGAATGATACCTATTAAACGAATAAAGATGGAAGAGTAAATTTTGAATTGATTAGTGTGGTATTTAATGTGATGTTGGCCAGTGTCTATTTAATTTTTGGTTGCAATTGTTCTAGTGAATGAACTTGTATTATCAAATTTTGGGTGTTTATGCAAGCATCTCTAGATTTAGGGAAATTGAGTTCTTGGATGCATGTTTAGCTTTTATGCGGTGGCTTGAGATAACATTTGTGGCTGATAATCTTTCGAGTTCTTCATGCTGGTGGAAGATTGTTAACGCAACTTATTTACATCTTTTCCAGGTACAGCAGGTGCAGAAAATGTTGCTGTGGATTCAAGAGTCAATCCTGGAAATGCTACCTTGAAAGTGAAACTGATGGCTGTATTTTGTCGGTCCATCACAGCAGCAAATAGTTTCCCTTCAACCTTGCAGTGCATTTTTGGCTGCATATATGGTACATTGCATAATTTTTTTATCCTGTGGTAAAGTAGCAAAACTAACGTGAAGTATAACATGCTATGACTGATGATAGATATTCAGCTTTGTGAAGGGTAATATTACTTTGCGTATGAGATCAGACTCAAAATTTTCATAAAATTTAAAAGCAAAAATTTGTTTTGTTATGGTAAAAGAAAGCTAGGGATTGAATAAGCTCTACTCTGAAAAGACTAAAAGTCTAAAACCAAAGCCTTATCTAACCTAACCGTTCTTTTCAAAAAAAAAAAAAAAACCTAACCTAACCGTTAAGATGTCCATCATAGCCAAGAAGAGAATTAAAAGAGCAAGGAAAAAAAGGCTGCTAAATGAGATACTTCTTAAGGTATTGGTGTGATATTACTGAACACTACACTTAGTATTAATAGTGTAATCTTGCTTCCACATGAGTTCTCTTTGTGTTGGTAAGAATTCATTCTGATGTTCAGGTAATGGGTGCCATGATCTATTGGATTGTTGAATAACTTCATTATGCTTTCTTTTTTAAAATGATTTGCACACCACTGATTTAATCTCAACTCCACATTGAGCATGAACCTGTAATCGGTTTTCTTCAATCAACTAAATAATTATAAGATTTTAAAGTACACATTAGCATTGATCATTTGGTGCCATAAGCTTGTGTTTTCAAGAAAAGTTAGTCCTGTCATGAGTCAATGTATTTGTTATTTATATTTTTAAATTGGATCAGACTTTCATCTTGACATGATATGGACTGATGCTGGACAATTATTTCTCTTGACCTATTGTATGCAATATACTAAATCAAGTATTATTCTATTTTGATGGTCCTAATGCTGAACTAAAATCCAGATATAACTAAGAAAATTGATAACTTCTATGTATTAGACTATAGTTACAGAAAAACCGAACTGAAAATAGGAGAATTGGAACCCTGATCAGTTTTGAAGGAGTACTTTACTGATGTCCAAATATTTCTGGTTTAATTGTGCCTAGAATTACCAGATTAGCATCTCTTTTATTAGGTTTAAGGTTTGCAAGCAATAAAAGTAAGAACCAATATCAGATCGGAATTGAAATAGCTCCAAGATGCTGAGCATATTGTAATCGTAGTATGTTTACACTTTTCCGCACAAAATTACTTTATAAATCAGGGAAGTCTTTGGATCTTGTTGGGTATTTAAATTTAAACCTGAAACAACAAAAGCATACATTTCAGTGGCACCTTCGAATTTTTCTGGTAATACTGTAATGATACGATGCTAAAGATAATAGAGACAAGTAACAAATAGAAAGAAATCCCTGAAGCATAAGGTCTTGTTTGAGAACCATTGTCAAACACTACAAAGTATTCTAACATGAAATTGAACTAACATCCAAAACAAAAAAACTGTTACATGTCCATTTAAACGGTTGGAATAAGATCATTCTAGTTTACTTGAACTTCAATATATAATGATAAACCAGAGCATACCTTTGATTGAATAATAGTAAAAAGAAGACACAAGTCCAGCCTGCTGATAAGGTCCATGGACATAATAAAAAAATGCCCTAATTGCAAAGGTTATGTTTTTCCTCCTAAATGTTAAATGCTGAAAATTGCTATAACAACACTTTTGATAGGCAAAAGAGATGATTTTTATCATGGTAAAATTACATCTGCTAGTATTCTATTGTCTCACTGTCAGCATCTGACTTTTGACATTGCAAATGGATCTTTTGATGCATATTTGTTTCTCTTACTTCACATTCAGTTGGTGGATAGCAATTCCATATGCTGATTTCTTCTTTTGATTGTTGAAATTCTTAAATGGGATAGGGACTGGTACCACTTCAAGGCTGAAACAATTGGGAATGGAATTTACTGTCTGGGTCTTCAAACATGTGAGCACCTTATTATTTGATTTCTATTTAATTTTTAACTGTAGAAGCTTTTAATTTATGGACCCTGTCAGGTAAATTTAGAATGAAAAGGTATGGTGCAGGAAAAATTTTAAAAATCTGCATAAGGGAGTTTTGTGGTGGGTTTTGGATAACCAGGCTTTTAAGGTTTAGATTTATGTTTAAGAGGTGAAACAGCTTGAAATGGTTAACATCAAAGGGCAAAGTCTTGCTGCAATTAAGAAGATAACGGATAACTTGCTGAAATTCTGAATAGCAACCAAAAATGACTGAATTTGGGTTTTTATTTAGATTAAAGTTGTAAAAAAAGAAAAGAATTTAGAGTTAGTAGCAAGAAATGGGCTGAAATTAGGGAAATAGCAGCTGGACTTCATAAATTGCAGTTTTCATGTGAATGCCACTATGCATCAATGACATTATTTCTTTTCATTAAGAACTCACTTTTTAAAGTAGCAATTTAGCTACAGCAGATACCTTGTTTTTTTAATCTAGCCTTATATTGTCAATGGTTCTAGCTTGCAAAGCTGCTATTCCAAAACTTTGGAAAAGGGTGAAGACAATGACCTCATGATTAGTATGCATTATATTGTGGTGCACAAATACAAACCTACATAAATATATATCTAGATGGAGGTATTGGGAAGGTGGGGAGGAAGAATCTCGCAATTCTTAGCTGGAAAATACATAAATTTCACCAGAAATTCAGAATATTTTAAAAGGACATTTTTTTTAGATTCAATTGGGTTGGTCTGGTTTGGCTTTACCTCCAGCTAGTCCACCCTGAACTTAGGTTGGGTTGTGACAGGGCTGTCCCTACCTGCTTTGAGGCACAGGGCTTCTGTGGTAGCAATAAAAATCATCAACATGAGAGAAAAAGAAAAGTTGCTTAGTAGCAGCTTTTTATAATCTGTTATTTAAAATATCGCCAATCATTTTTTTTTGTTTGTTTTCATTTCTTATTTTCATTCTATATTTGGTTTTCTCTTTTCCTTAACAAAAGTTTTATTTTCATTTGATATTGTTTCCTTGTCATTTTCTTTTCTGTTTATGTAGTCAAAACTTGATCAACTGAAACTCATGGGTCCTCTCATACTGAATGGGATTCTGAAGTTACTTGATGGTTACTCAAATTCTGAATCAGGTTGTCTATTTGAATAGTTTCCTGAACTTCATTTTTGCATGATTGTTCAGATTTTGATCTTTGGAATCCTGTGGAATTACTTTAATTTATTTCATTCACCCAGATTCAGTTGCAAGGGACACCAGAACTTTTTCTTTTCAAGCAATAGGCTTGCTTGCACAGCGCCTGCCTCAACTTTTCAGGTTATTTACCTGTCTATTTTGATAAGTGGTGGTTCCATACTCATTCTCTGATTAAATAATGTTATTGCTTTTTACCATCATTGCAGAGACAAAATTGACATGGCTACTCGTCTTTTTGATGCATTGAAATTAGAGTCCCAATCTCTTCGTTTTGTTATCCAAGAAGCGACAAATTCACTTGCTGCTGCCTACATGGTATACAAATCTTACTTCACCTGTATTCTCAACTTAATCATTGAAAACCATTTATTTTGATTTGCATGGTTCTGGAGGCCAATACATTTCTACTTGTTTCCTAAATGATCTAGAGTTAATTGCAATGGGGATGACATAATATGTAGGTCAATTACAAAAATACTCCTGGGCACACATACTCTTTCTCTACGCATTTTCAAAACCATACATTTCCTGCTGTTTTTGCTACATTGTATAGTTTTTGTTTCTTTTTCGTTCACTGACTCTTTAGAGAATTCTTTCCTTTTACATTTATGGTGTCAGGAGAAAAATGCATATATGAGGGGAGGTCTACTCTTAATAAAAAATTGAGTGTGTGTTTTTTTTATCTAATTTGCTATAATTTTATTTGTTGTTTTCCATGTTCAGTTGCATGCTTAAAAATAAATAAGCAGTAAACTATTCTAAGTGAGAGATCATTTGGTTAAATTTTTATTTACAAACCATAAAGTAATCTGCTTTTGTCCTTCAGGAACAGGTGTAATTTATTTGCTTAAGAACTACAGTGGATTTGGAATCCTCTTCTGTAGTTGCTTTTCATTTATGCCCCCTCGATCTCAATGAAAGATCTTTTGTATCAAAAATTAAAAAATCCCCTAAGTACTTTAGAATGGTATACTTGTATGTGTGTATACATCAGCACTGTATTCTCTTCCTTAGTCTGTCTTTGATGACCATGAGACTCTTGTTTATGCTGCATGTATTGCTGCACCTCCTTTTATAAGATATTCTGAGCTTTGATGCTAAATTGATAGTTTTCTAGATACAATTCAACTTCCTCTGAAAAAAATGATAATTTTATACATAAAAGTAATTCTTCTGGTCTGCTAAGTTGATGTACAGGGCTCTCAGGCTTGATATTGTATATATCTGATCCTTCCAACTTTTTATATTAAGGCTGTTATGCTGTTTTTATGATCACCAGGGAGCTTCAGCTGCTGTACTAATGCAATTGGAGACGTTGTTACTGAATAATTGTCAAGTGGTACTAGACTTCAACAATTCTAGTTCACACTTTGGTGACTTGTTTCTATTCTGCTCAAGAACTAGATTTTTTCCACACATGATTCTGGTTTGGTCATTAAGTTTTGCAGAGCTAAAGGCACCTCTATTTTTTTGTCTTGTTTTGTTTTTTGTTTTTGTTTTTGTTTTTTTGTGATGACCAGGAACAAAGTGAAGTTCGTTTTTGTGCTGTGAGGTGGGCAACATCTCTGTTTGATTCGCAACATTGTCCCAGTCGATTCATTTGTATGCTTGGAGCAGCTGACTCTAGGTTGGATATAAGGTAGCTGAAATCCTCTTTATGTTTATAGTAGAATAAAGAATTCCTTTTGCATCTGTATTCAAAGTGACTCGTGGATTCTTTATACTCCTCAATTGTTGCTTAGTATAATGATATTGAATGTTAGAATGGGGATGACGTGTGAGTGCATTGTTTGACCATCATGCTCATTTCCATCATAACTTACCATCTGACTTGGCTACTTCCACCATCTATTTCTCATTCATCAGCACTTCTGTGCTAATTGCTGATCACATTCTTCAATTACTCCACAATTTTAGTTCTTCTTTCTGTCATGTACCACATCCACCACTGCTGCCAGTTTGTCCATTATGAATGTGCAATTATTGTCATCGCCTCGTGGTTAGCTTCATCAATGCCAAGGGCATTCTGCCACCATCACTAACTCTGCCATTTCAAGCTATCCGACCTCTGTTTACAGCTATAATCGTTGCCACCAATATTATTGCTAACTTCGGCACTGCCACTGATGCTATAACTCCATTAAACTTGCCTCCACCACGAACCCCTACCTATCATTGACTGCACTCATGACAATGCTTCTTCTGGTATTGCCAAATCCTTTGAATCGCCAATTTAATATCCAATTCTATTGATGACGCCCTTTTTCTCTATAATTATAAAATTCATATATCTAACATACTATCTACATGTTAGAAGTCAACATTATTTCTCCTGGTGAGGCAAGATGAAGGATGAAGATACCATGGAGACCTTAGTCAAGAGTGTTTCTTTTAAATTTTCCTGAACACTAGGTAATAAAAATTTAATTTTCCCAGGCAGTTTAGTCTCAGTATCACACACATATCAATTATAAGCCTTTACTTAATAGCTTCGGGAATTTTGAAGTCTTCAATATTTTTTGTCCTTTAGCTAACAAAAATATTCAGTTTAGATAAGTAGTGACCATGGCATGTTATTAGGTTCATTCAACTTGAAATTTTGTGATATACAAACCCTCTTCATACACGGGAATACGAGAAAGTACAGTTGCATTGGAGGACCTGAAGCAGGCTTTAATTCCATTGAAGCATGCATTTGCAGTATGAGTGGATCAATAAAACTAAAATTAGTGATATAGATAACAAACGAAAGGGAAGAAACAAAAAAGAAAATGAAAAAAAAGAGATTTCAGGCTTCTGGATAGAGAAATCTAAAAGCCTAATGAGTTGAGTGCTTGAATTTGGTATTAGTGATGTGAAAGGAGATTTATGGTGCTAGGATGTTTCTTTCGTTAAATAAGAGAGCACATGGTTGGAAAATTTTCTTTTCTTCAGGTGCGTTTTGTTGTTATATAGTAGTGAGCATCCCTAGTAAAGGTTATTAAGAATGAGGACCTTTATAGACTGACTCAGGGGCTGAACCCATCAGGTCACACTCTTCAAAATTTTCAAAATTTTTGGTTGAATAATCAAGAAGCAATCCTGCACGGACTTCATCTTATGAATTTGTTATCTGGAAATAATTTGCATTGAATTGAGAGCCTATTGATGGTAATGCTAGTGGTTTTTGACGAAACTTTAAGTGTTTGGAAGGGCCACGTATCATGTGTTTTGTAGACAATGAATTATATAAAAGGTATTGCAGATAATTGTGTGCTCAGCGCATTATTTTGATAAAAATTGCTTGCAAACCTTAATGGAAAGGACATATTGGTACATCAGTTGCTCCTAATCCATGTACAGTGGAAATGTGACTGTTAGACATTATTGTGTTGCTGTGCTGTATTAGTATGTTCAGAGCCTTAATCTTTCTCACTATTTTGTATTTAATTTGTCTTCTTTGCTCTTGATTTACGTTCTCATTCTTAAAGTGATTAAATTAACATTGGCATTTACAACCCCTCCCCATTCCCCCACTTTTTCTTTTAATAGGGAAATGGCACTTGAAGGATTGTTTCTTGGTAAGGATGTAGGACGAATAATCAGTCAAAATTTGGATCATAGGTATCCTAAGCTTGGAGACATGCTAGAATATGTTCTTAAACAGCAGCCAAGGTTGTTAGATTCCTTTGAAATGAGGGAACAGAAGCTTCTTTTTCCATCAAAAATGTATGTGGCAATGATTAAATTTTTGTTGAAGTGCTTTGAGTCTGAGTTGGTGCAAAACAACTCCTTAGGAAGATCATCTGAATTTCTTTCTTCAGTGGAAAGAATGTGCTTGTTACTAGAGCATGCTATGGCATTTGAAGGCTCTGTTGAGTTGCATTCTACTACTTCCAAGGCATTAGTGACAATTGGATCTTATCTTCCAGAGGTTAGTGCTGCATGTTTTCTAAACTTGGTTGCTCCTGTTAGGGCTGCAGCTTTCCTAGACTTGGTTGCTGGTCTTGTTTGGTTACTGTCTTGCTGCTAGATTGCATATTCTTTGCTGACATATGCACCTTTTTATCATTAATATTATTGTTTTTAAGATGGTAGCATCACACTTTGCGTCAAGAATATCGTGGTTAAAGCAATTACTAAGTCACGTGGACATGGATACACGAGAGTCTGTAGCACGTTTGCTTGGCATTGCTTCCTCTTCCCTTTCACTTGCTGCATCATCTGGCCTTATTGGTGAACTGGTCTCCTCATTCACTGGAACAAACAAAAGGTTTGTGGCTATACTTTGTGATGAGTTAGATATTTGGAATAATTACTTTTATATATATTATTAACTTGATTTAAATATTCTTCAGGTTTGAGGCACAACATGGAGCATTATGTGCAACAGGATATGTCACTGCCGATTGTGTGTCTAGATCACCTTCTGTAAGTTCTATGATGTAAAAGTGACTTATTACTTTTGGAATTTTTTTTTTGAATTAGGCGGCATGCTCTTACTGTTGGTGCAAGTTTGTGACCACTTCATTGGTGCCTTGATGCTACTACACCCACAAGTGCAAAGCACCGACCAAGAAAATTTTATGCATGTTTTCTGGGGTGGCTGTCACATGCACTCCTCATATTTCTGGTTCTTATTTTGATGTTTTATGAGCTATAAAATTAGCATTTGAAGTTTTGGGTTTACTTAGTGGTGGATAAAATGAAAAATGTGTTACTTAAGGACTAAGGCTTGAGCCCTTGGTAAATATGCTTGACAACTTCTTTATCCTGTTTCCATGATCTAAGTTTGCTAATGGAAGGGTGACCAACCCAGCAAATAATACAGTTTGAATATCAGTATAGCTGTGGAGAGGCAAAGTGGACACAATCTTATCTCTATATGCAACCAATTTTTTTTTTTTAACAAAGTTGAATTAAGTTTTGAACTGCTTCCACTTGCAAAATTTTTGCTTTTCTTCAAAAATGTGTTCAATAAATTATATTATATTATTTAATATTATTTTGAAGTTTGGTAACCTTTTTGGTATTCATGCATATTTGACGTTCGTCATTAAACAGATTCCAAAGGAACTCTTGCAAAATACTCTTAAATGCCTTGTTGGTGTTGTTAATTCTGAGAGTGCAACGTTGGCGTCCATTGCAATGCAAGCACTGGGCCATATTGGGCTGTATGCACCATTACCTTTACTTGTCAGTAATTCTAGTTCAGGTGATGTTATACCTATGCTCATTTTATTTATTGCTATGTTTGTTCAAAAAGCTTAATAACCATGCTAACTTAATAAAGGAACTGCAGTTAGCATTCTGGAAGTTTTGAACGAAAAGCTGAGCAAGCTACTCTCTGGTGATGACATTAAAGCAATCCAGAAAATTGTTATCTCCATCGGGCATATGTGTGTGAAAGAAACTTCTGCTTCTCACATGAAAATTGCACTTGATTTGATTTTCAGTCTTTGCCGGTCAAAGGTTGGTGTAGAATATGATATAATATTTTTTTCTTTAAAGATTGCTTGTATCATTAAATCAAATCTTTGGGAGAGTTTTATTTGGTACAAGTGGTGTACGCAATTAGGAAAACCTCTCATTTTTCGTGAGTTTTTTAATTTTTATTTCTACAGGTTGAGGATATTTTATTTGCTGCTGGAGAAGCTCTATCATTTCTCTGGGGTGGCATTCCTGTTACTGCTGATGTGATTCTCAAGACTAACTATACTTCACTTTCCATGACTTCAAACTTTCTTATGGGTGATATGAAGTTTTCTTTGTCCAAATATATCTCTGATGAGAAAAGTGAGGCCAATGAAGATTGTCATATCATGGTTAGAGATACTATCACTAGAAAACTTTTTGATGCTCTTTTGTATAGTAACAGAAAAGAAGAGCGCTGCGCTGGAACTGTCTGGCTACTATCACTGACAATTTATTGTGGTCATAATCCTACCATCCAACATATGCTTCCAGAAATTCAGGTCAGCCACAACTTTAGAATTATGTAAATCTACTTTATTTATTTTTCATTTACAGACAGGGAAAGAGAAAACAAAATGCTTTCCAGGTCCTAATTATAACCTGATTGTCACCTTCAAGAAAGATGTGGTGTAATTATAGACATTGCATTGTTATTAGTTCATTACAACTTTATATGATTTCCTCTTTTCAGTTACACTAGATTCCTGACATCTGAGGAAAATATTGAATTCTAGCCGTAAAGTCTGCATTGATAACTCTAGAAACTTGTCATAGGAAGAGATATTAGAACTTTCTTCTGATAACTTACTGATTTGTGCATAATAAGTGTTTTCTTTTAATAGAACCTCTCTCTTTTCCTACCTTTCCTAAGAGATATGGATGCAACGCGACCTATCTACCAGGCCTACTGCTTTGGTTAATAGTTTTCTAAGTTTTCCTTGTTTCTCAAATAAGTAAAGTTTAGTTTCTAGTACAAAGAAAGCAGAGCAACTCAAGCATGCTAGAAATATTCTAGAGCAATTAAACAAGTAAGTTGAAAAACTGTCTACCAATTGAACATAGCAATAAAAAAGGAAGGAGAAGGATTCCAACACTATCATCCTTTAAATGCCATCTTCTGTCTGTTCATCGGTTTGAGTTCTCTTCTCCATGCACACCACATCAAACATAATAGTACTTTAATCTTCATGATGTTTTCTCTTTCTACCTTCCTTTTCAAACATATGACAAGATGGCTATTGTGTCTGGCATTACCCAACCAATCCTAAAAAAAAATACAGCTGCCTATCTGCTCGATGAAAAAATAAAAGATAGTCTGCTATGTCACCTTTATTCTTACTCATGCAATACCTATCCCAAACAAAATGTTTTCTCTTGATCTTTTTTCAAGTAAAATTTATGTTAAGCTTCCAAGCAAACAAAAGTGACTGTGGCTTTTTGGATGTTGAGTTGCATCTTAAATGGTCGATAAATTGATCTATATTGGTAAATAATAAATAGCTGAAGGCAAAAGATGCTAGCTAAAGGCTAGCATCAATATAGCCTTGCAGTAACTTTCAAGCTAACAAAAGCCACTGTCTGGCGTTCTTGATGCTTACTAACATCTTAAATTGATCATAAATTGTTATCTCCCAGTAAAGGTAAACAATTAAAAGGCGAACATACTATAATTATAATGTTGGATTGTTCACGCTTTGGTGATCTTTTATCTGAATCAATTTATTAGTAAAGAATTTTGTTGACTGAGTGGCTGTGGTCAGCAGAGAATGTTTCTATCATCTTGGATACTGCAGGCAGGCTTGAATTATTTTGTACAGGATCCCGTTAATTAGTTGCATTGCCCCCCTTTTTTTCCTGACTACTTTCGTGTTATTCTAGTTTAATACCTTCGTATTTCAATTGAATGCAGGAGGCTTTTTCACACCTACTTGGTGAACAGCATGAGCTTACACAGGAGCTTGCATCCCAAGGCATGAGCATTGTTTATGAACTTGGTGATGCATCAATGAAGAAAAACCTAGTTGAAGCACTTGTCACCACTTTGACTGGTTCAGGGAAGAGGAAAAGAGCTATCAAGGTAAAGTTATAATGTCATATCTTGGTGTAGAATAGAAGGCTCTACTGATACTTGATTTTAGGTTCAACACTATCATCAGACAAAAGTTAGGTTCTTGCAGTTTAGGGAATGGATTATTAAAATAGGAATCAAAATATCATGATGATTGACTCCACATATAAGTAATTTAAACTAATTATATCATGTCGTGCTAATCTGCCTGTTCAGCCTAAAACTAATAGATAAGATTAAATAGCAGCACTTAGCAAATGTAATATACCTAAATTAGTTAGAAAGAGATTACAAAACCTCCTTGGTGAATCCTTTCTTTCTTTTTTTTTTTTCCTGGATCTTTAATTTTTATTTTCTGCTGCTTTTTTTATGGGTGTGAATTTGTTTTTCAGCTGGTTGAAGACTCAGAAGTATTCCAAGAGGGTACCATTGGTGAAAATCTTAGTGGTGGGAAACTTAGCACGTACAAGGAGCTTTGCAATCTTGCAAATGAGATGGGGCAACCAGATTTAATTTACAAATTCATGGATCTGGCTAATTATCAAGCCTCTCTAAATTCCAAGAGGGGTGCTGCTTTTGGATTTTCCAAGATAGCCAAGCAAGCAGGTGATGCTCTTCAACCACACTTACGTACATTGATTCCAAGGCTTGTTCGCTACCAATATGATCCTGATAAAAATGTGCAGGTAAGAGGCCTTGAGACTTGAGGAAATTTCTTCAGTGCTTCAATTTTAACCTTCTGTAATTTTATCCGAAGCTGTTGATTTTCAAAAACAATTTAATCTGAAGCTGTTTAGCTAATATCCATGTTTGTAAAAGTATTCTTTTTATTTTATTTCCTTTGAATGCGGTGAATTTTCTTGGAATTACAGAGAATTTTCTGATAGCTAGCATATTCTGACGTATTGTTCTTTGCTCCTTACTCTTAAGTACTTGTGAAATTTGCAGGATGCTATGGCACATATATGGAAATCTCTAGTGGCAGAACCTAAGAGGACCATTGATGAAAACCTGGACTATATTTTTGATGATCTCCTAATACAGTGTGGAGCTAGGCTTTGGCGCTCTCGTGAGGCATCTTGTCTCGCCCTTGCAGATGTTATTCAAGGACGAAAATTTGATCAGGTGATGAGCTTGCTGTTAGTCTTATCTTGCCTTTGCAAATGATTGTTATCTTAACTGGGAAAACGTTTTGATCAAGTTCACTCTGTAGTAAAAAGTTGAAGAGATCCAAAATTGTTTAACCTTGACATATACATTAAAGCATAAGACTTGTTTTGGTGCTTTTTTTCCCTTTCCTGGTCTTTTACTTTTATTCTGTATATTTTTTCATAATATTCAAATCAAACTATTAATCATAAATATGTATGCAAACATGTCTGTGGTGTAAGTTTTTGATATTATATCTTCATTATCGTCAACTTAATTGATTACTTAATTCTGCTGGGTAGTATTATCACTGTGGTTTATTTTAATTGGCCTTTGATTGCCAAGTGTATCGGTCTCTTGAATGTTTCACAATCAAATATATGTTTAGGATTGAGTAAAATTTTCTAAGCTCGTGTATGTGTTAGAGTGAGAGAGAATGAGAGCATACCAACACTGTGAATCCTCCTGTATTTGTGCTAAAATGTGTGCACAGAAAAGGAAAGTAGTACCCTCTTATTTGATCTGCTTCACAGCACACCTCATAACTCTGCATAGTACCCTCTTATTTAGTATGCTTCATAGCATGCCTCATAACAGTCCTCTCAAGCTATCAATATATGTTGGTGCTCCCTTCTTGTTAGAGAATACAGCTATAAGTCACTCTTCAATCTCCCAAAGGTTAAGTGAATAAATCTGCTTACTGATCTGTAGATCTCACTGATTTTGTGTGAATTTCATTCTCCAATCTGAATTGTATGATAATCAACTGAGGTATGCATGGTTTTTTCATGAAATACTGGATTAGGTGCTATATGTGTAGCTTCCTAGTTATCAAATATGAGATCATTAGCTGTGAATTTACAAATCCAAGTTCCTCTAGCAAGTGCTTCAGCCAAATAAATTCAGAGTTGTGGGGTCCTATTGAGCTGAGTTGAGTTGGTAAAAGGTAAAATTCAAGCTTACTTAACTATGAAACTCAATGCTCAATGCACAACGCTCACCTTGAGCTTGATTCAGCTTCATTTTAGATTCAAGCTTGATTCAGTTAGGCTTTTTTATCATGAAGCTAAAAGCAAGCTTAAACCCAAGCTTGAAATGACATGCTGTTTCTTAATATAAAAAATCAAAACCTCAATTGGACTCACTAGCTACAAGAGCCAATTGTTAGAATACTCAAACTTGCTTATTTAACTACTTAAGCTTGACTAAACAGTAAGTGAATCAAGATTGAGTATTCCGCAAGCTGAGCTCAAATAGCTCACAAATAGGTTTGATTCTTTTGAATCCCTATATCTAATTGATCCTAGAACACTCACAGTTACCTATCGCAAAAAGTTTATGTCATGAAATGGTGGAGGCACCACTTGAGAATACTTAGAATGATTAAAAAAATGCATTTTAGGCGCAGGTTTGCAATGGTGTGGAAGAGTGATGCAAGTATCAAAGATAACTTGGTAATGTATATTTGAAACTCATGAGTTCAAGTAGTATAAAACAATTTGAACATATAGCCATGAACTTGGTCAAGTGTTGAAAGTGGATTCATGTTGTTCACACTAGCTGGTTTAAAACTTAGGTTTAGTTGATTTAACATGAGTGCCCCTTTCCCTTAAATTAAAAACGCTGTAAAAGAACCAAATACAATATTTACAATCAACTGTGTAAACTCTCTAGATGTTCATGAGTTTTGAGTTTGATTATGACTTAATTGAAAGATTATTTGTCTAAATGAATGTAAGTTAACAAATGGCATGTCTTAATCATGGACTTAGTAACCTAGAATTATCCATACTTCTTACTTAGCATGGGCTGTTGTTTTACTGCTAGGTTTCCAACAAAAGCATGCTCTGTTTATTTCCTAGTTCGGCACTTGTTTCTTCATTACAGAATTTATATAACAACATTAATAGCATGGTACAATATTCTCATAACCTCTAAAGTTTCATATTCCTGCTATATCTACCATAATGTAACCATTCAAAGTAAAAGATATATTTCTTATGCTTTGTCAGCATGATCCAACTTTGACATGATATTGAAATTTTCTGGTTAAAAAATTTTATGATATTCTGTTTTCAGAGCATTGTGGTGTCTAACAATTCCTGTCCTGTAAAATCCAATCCATACATTCTTGTCATGTAGGTTGGGAAGCATTTGAAGAAAATATGGGTGGCTGCGTTTCGTGCCATGGATGACATCAAGGAGACTGTTCGAAATGCTGGTGACAAACTATGCCGTGCTGTAACCTCATTAACAATAAGGCTCTGTGATGTCTCACTTACTGAAGCATCAGATGCAAGCCAATCGATGGATATTGTTCTTCCCTTTCTGCTTGCAGAAGGCATATTGAGTAAAGTTGATAGTATTCGTAAGGCATCAATTGGAGTTGTTATGAAGCTTGCAAAGGTTAGCAACATTTTGCAATTATTTTGCCTTAACTGCGAACTGGATTCAGGAATTATGTGAGCACTTAATATGCCTTAATTAAAAGTCCATTTTACTTTTTCTTTATATCCAAATTTGGCCCTTAGCAAAAGTAGATAAGCATGGGTGGTTGTTTTAACTGTTTTCGCTTTAAGCATAGATGATATATCATTAGAAAGAGGCAAATTCCAATCAACAAGGAATGACATGCAAAAGTTAGCTACAGTATGTCTTGTGCATTATCAAAATGGCCTAACATATTGAGACAGGAAATTTGAAATTACAATGTGTTTTCTGCGGTATGACATACTAGTTCAACAACATCAGAAACAAACTAATCTCTTTTTAGGTGGGTCAGCTATATTTGGTTGTGTCCTTGTGCTCTTTTTGGAGACCATGCATTTAGTAGAACTGAAGTCCTCTTTTATAACTTTCATCCATGTCCAATTGGTCTTCTTATCCTTCCCTTGACATTTGTGTCTGCTATTAAATAAACGCGGGTGTTTCTTACCTCTTTTGCACCATGTTTACTGTTCGACCTTATTTAATTTTTATGGGTTTGTCTATTCTTTTACTTAATTTGGCATTGCCATTTTGGGAATTGGGGTTTATTTACAGGGTGCAGGAATTGCAGTTCGCCCACATTTATCTGATTTAGTTTGTTGCATGCTGGAAAGTTTATCAAGCCTAGAAGACCAAGGACTCAATTATGTTGAGGTTTGAGGGAAGCTTCCCTGCTTTAGAATTTTAAACTAGTCCATGCTTATCTTGTTTTATTGATTCATTGTCCTTTTTTTTTTCTGCTAGTTGCATGCAGCAAATGTTGGAATACAGACAGAGAAGCTAGAAAATCTGCGACTTTCAATTGCAAAAGGATCTCCCATGTGGGAGACCCTTGACTTGTGCATAAATGTTGTAGATAGCAAATCATTAGAAATGTTGGTTCCACGTCTTGCTAACTTGGTTCGTTCTGGAGTTGGCCTCAACACTAGGTTGGTACTCTTTGCAATTCTAAATTTAAGGTTAATCACAAGGAGTGACAAAGGATGTCGTAAACTTTAAAGAATACTTTTCCTTGCCCTTTTCTGCATATTTAAAGTGGAGAGTTTTTCTCTCTGAGTGATAGTTGAATGTGCAGATTGTAGAATTACAAAAACCACTAGATTTTCTTTTAAAGGATTAAATTGAAATCAGTGGTGAACCTGTATGAAAACAATGTCCTTCGACATTCTGGTAGAAACCTAGTTATTTTTCGAGTTTCATTGCTAAGCCTTTTCCTGCCAATGGTTCTGCAATATGATTCTAAGCAGAGGTGATATGGTTGTAGTTTTTTGCAATGTATTGGCTACTCTGAATAACCAGATCAGTGCAATTGCAATTATTGGCAATGGCCACACTTGGATTTTAAAATTCCAGAAATTTTTATTTGAACATCTGTGGCTGACTCCACAATTTTAAAATTTGATAAGGTTTTATTCTTAGTTTAATGTTTTATACCTTATTATTCAAATAATATGGTTTTAGTATGATGGCATAAATATCATTATGAGATATAATTTAGAGTCACCTGCTTGTGTTTCATGAAATAGACATGTCATTCCCTTTATCATATTGTTTGCTGATTTACAAGTATGTTTTACATTGTGATAACATTCTTTTAGTCTCTCAAGTTTCTAACTTGTAGCTTCTGAATATTAATGTGGATTTTGCTTTCATGCTCTCAACATTTTTAATTGATGATTCATTATTCCTGTATCAGATAGCTTTTCTTGTTAATTTTTTTTAACAAAATTTGATATTTGTCATGGAATTTGGATTTCCTGTTTGAAACATCTTTGTTACCAAACCAACCAGACTTATAAAGAGGAAAAATTCGATGCATTGGCATAACTACCATAGTTGACAGCCAATTTTATCATTGCAAAGTAATGACCATGACCCTTTGCTGAGGGGTCAATAGTGTTACTTGTTATCAATAGTGCAATGCAGAAAGCAATGAATTGCACAATTCACCTCACTACAGCACATGCTACATCTGTTAAGATTGCCATTCCCTTAGTCTTATTTTTCTTGTCAATTCTTATGTGTTATATCTGTCAGGATGTTTCAATCCATCAAAAAACAATTGTTTTTAGTTTTAATAAGCTTTATTCTGCTATTAGCAGAAACTCCATCAGACGATGGGATTATAACAAAGTTCTCAAAAATAAGCATTCCTTTTATGTTTGACATGCCTGAATGCAAGAACACTCTTTTCAGTCCTATGTAATGCGATGCTTGTATGCCAAAATAATTTTAGTTGGTGATATAAATACAGCACAAATAGAAATGCATCTCAAAACTAAAAAAAATGACACATATATGTTGTTTGCTTAGCATTAAGTGATTGCTGAAAGCTTTTGCTTGGTAATTACAATTACAAATGATGTCTATTAATGATGTTGTCTATAATTTTGATTCTTTTTTCTTTTAATCTTCAACTTTCACAGGGTTGGTGTTGCCACCTTTATCAACTTATTAGTTCAGAAAGTTGGTGTAGATATCAGACCCTTTACCAACACGCTATCAAAGCTGTTGTTTCCCGTTGTGAGGGAGGAGAAAAGTACCGCAGCAAAACGTGCCTTTGCAGGTGCTTTGGCCATTGTTTTGAAGTATGCAACTCCTTCTCAGGCTGAAAAGTTGATAGAAGACACTGCAGCTTTGCACACTGGTGACAGGAATGCTCAAGTATCTTGTGCATTTTTGTTGAAAAGCTATTCATCCACTGCCTCAGATGTTTTGAGTGGATATAATACAGTGATCATTCCTGTGATTTTTATTTCAAGGTCTAGATACATTTTCATCTAAGCTGTCTTCGCAACAGTTCTATGCCCTCTATTTTATAAATGGTTCTCATAAATGCCACTCAGATGAATAGCATTGAAGAAGTGCTAAATGTTACCTGTCCACCAAAATCTGAACCCCCCCGCCCAAGAAAAGGAAAAATTCAACTGAAGCCACTATATACCTTTTTCATAATTGAGTACTTTAGGCACATGTGAAGGTAAATTTAGAGTTGTTGGCTAAGAACAAGATAACCTTTAAAAAGTAACTAAATAACAGCTTTCGTACTCTGCATTCATTTTTGTTTTCTATATTCCAGTCCAAGCAACAATTGTGTTAGCTCCTCCACCTTTAGTTAATGTCAAATCGATTTAGCAACTTATAAGCTACTGGTACAGATGCAGGTTTCTGTTAGTTTAAGCCTCTTAAAAACCAAATTAAACATTCTTTTCTTTGGTTTTAGGTCTTTTTGTCTCATTTCAGTTTGAATTTGAATAGATTTTGTCTTTTAGTTCAGGCTCTGGCCTTCTCTAGCTGGTAGCTTGCTTGCTGCATTCTTTGTGTTTTTTTCCCTTTTTATTGGATTAATGGAATTTTCAATTATTAGAAAAAAAATTTTCTTCTGAAGTGGTAATTCTAATCTATAGTTTGAAATTAATAGCTTATTAAAAAATAGGAGATAATGAGTGAAATTCCTTGAAAACTCCTTATTAACGGAATCACATTGCTGTCGGTATTGATTTTTAAGAGTTATATACATGCATGTCTCTTTTGATATGCCATGATGTTTTGTGAATTATGTTCCTCCCTGTACTGCAAACTTATTGCAACATGGAATTTCAGATTTTCCAATTACTAGAAAATTGAAGTTTTGCATCTAAATGTACATATTATATACTTCTGCACATAAATTTCCAGCATTATGCAATCATTTTGTGCAATTCTTTGAATTTGTTTTATTTTCCGTCTTTTTCCATCATTCAAATCCTCATAAACTATCTCTCAGTAGCCAATATAGCTTCACAATTGTCAATGTAATAAACCATTAACAATGTTTAAATACTGTCATTTTTCTTAAGCATAATAATAGCTATTCTAAAACGAAACTTGACTCTGAAATTCTTATGTTACTTCTTCTGCAGATTTGAGGATGACAAACATGTTTCTGGTGTTTTTGAGGAGCTCTGGGAAGAAAGCACAAGTGGCGAACGAATGGCACTACAGTTGTATTTGGGGGAAATCATTTCACTTGTTGGTGAGAGCATTACATCATCTTCATGGGCAAGTAAACGAAAAGTAAGTTCTCCTTTTCTCTCCCTTCTTCTAGTCCTATTTTCTGCTAACTTTGTTTTGCTCCTCTTGTATGCTAATCAAAGGTGTTGGTTTGTCCTTTGCACCTGCAGTCAGCTAAGGCAATCTGCAAGCTTAGTGAAGTTCTGGGTGATTCCTTGTCTTCTTATCACCATGTTCTCCTGAAATCTCTTATGAAAGAAATTCCTGGTCGTTTATGGGAGGTAGGAATACCTAAATTTTTATCGTTATTCATTGTTTTTAACTATGTGAGATGTGTTAGGAGTCTTCTAAGATTTTCTATTGTAATAATAGTTTACATCGCTATTAATTTTCAATTTTCATTATAACAGGGGAAGGAGACACTATTACACGCAATAGGTGCTCTTTCTACATCATGCCATGAAGCAATTTCCACTGAAGATCCTGCACTTCCTGGTACTATTTTGAGTCTAGTGTCTTCCGCGTGCACTAAGAAAGTCAAGAAATACTGTGAAGCTGCTTTTTCCTGTCTTGAACAGGTAAACATCTACCAATAATTATTCATGGATTTCATTATTCAATTGTATTTTCGAGCTGTTCATAAGACTGGTTCTAGCCTTCTGGTAGTTGTTCAAATGCTTTTCTTTTATTATTATTTTAAAATTGTTTGTTTAATGCTAGCTCTAGTGCAATCCCTCATCTACCCTTAAACTTTATCTAGCAAACATACCTAAATTTTTGGAGGGGATCTCTGTCAAAACATGAGGGCTGGACTTTTGACCTTTTTTTGCACTTTTTTCTGTGAATTAGGCTACACTCAATAAAAGGATATTTTGGCTAAAAAAAACCCTCAAGGATAAGTTCTCTTTCTTTGTTGGAATGGTTTAGCCCATGACCGTTTTAGTCATCAATGTTATATATAAATAAAATTATTAGGTTAAACCAATATTTGCATGTTGCTTTCGTTACTTCATTCAAATCATAATTGAAAAAAACAATTCATAGAAAACAACAAAGTTTCTTCCTGCCGATATATGTGGCAGGCAGTGGCTTGTTTGTTATATAACCTTTTATCAAGTTATATGGGGAAAAAGGATAAATGTGAATGATCCAAACTGGTTTGAGGGCAATGTGGAGTTGAAATGAGCTTTGGAACATAATTTATATATGAACATCTTGTAAGACAAAAGGTTAAATGTTTTGACCCCTGAGGATAATCATTTGTTTGAAAGATGCATAAGAATATGGTATCTTTGGCAAGAAAATTTCTGTTTTCTGTTGTCGAGAGAGTTTGCTGCTAAGATTATTAACTATCAGGAGATCTACAAATTGTTTTTTCTCATAGGTGAGAAATATCAGGAACTAAACTCCAACCATTTCATTTGATCTATGGTTATTTTTTTAATATTTCCTGCCTGATCTCTGACATGGCTTTTAACTCATTTAGAATGTTTCTTTTAACTCATTCAGAATGTTTCTGGTTATTCTGATGATGACATTTAAAATTTGTTCTTTGAACTTTTGCTCAGGTTATAAAATCCTTTGGGAATCCAGAGTTCTTTAATCTTGTTTTTCCAATGCTATTTGAGATGTGTAACTCGGCTTCCCTCAATAAAACTGGACGAGCACCTTTGGGAAGTGACATCCCTAGAGCAGGTCTTTTCAAAAGCTTACTTTTTCTTTGTTTGCTATATAATGTATATATGTATGTAGTTCATAAGAATTGTGAAATCACATAAGTTCAACAAGAGCTGCTTTACTTCTTATTCATTGTAATTTTTATAGTTCTTGCTGCAATTAAATGTTAGTTTACCTTCACTTGTGAAAACCAGCTAATTTACACTCTGAAGTTGTCGGTCAATTTAATTATCATCAAATACGTGTTGATTGTTCTTTCTTTTGTAATTTTCTCACTTCAGCAGATATGCTTTCTCTATCCTGCATTTTCCTCAAGAGGCTGTACAATTAGCAATTTTTACCGGGAAAAGCAACAATAGAAGTGTGTGTGCATTGCATGTTTAAAATACTATCAAATCATAAACAGACTTTGCTAAGCAAATTCTATTTTTTTAACTTAATGGCAAATTTTTGATTTTCTCATCTTGATATCCACATTGGAGGGCTGGTGGAACAGTGATCTTTGAGATATTGCTGCTAGTGGTTGTGTCAAAGGCTCTAAATAGCATTTTCTAGGTTCCGTTCGAGGTGCATACCAGGCATGGCAGGTCAACTTGCCTCAGTGTTAAATATTAGCATCACTTCAAAGATAATGCATTTGGTGATAAACCAACCCTTAAGTTTCTTTGAACCACATTGAATGGTAACTTTTTTTGCAAATTTTGCAAGGTTATGTAGAATGCATTTTTATCTTGGTGTTTATCAATAGTAATTTTTTCTGGTTTGAACCATATTGATAGGTGAAAAGTTGTGTAACCTCATGTATTCATGCTTGATCACTTCAATGAGTTAGAACTATCATAAAATACAAACCTAAATCGAGGCTTTCTACTTGTTAGCAGAATCTGATGATGCTGAAGATGTTTCTGTTCCAATTGACAAACTGATGAACTGCATCACGGCTTGCATTCAAGTGGCATCTGTAACTGACATGCTTGAACACAAAGTGAAGTTGATGGATGTATTCTCGATTTCCCTGTCACCTGGTTTTCAGTGGATCGGTATCTTCTTCTTCTTCTACCGTATATTGTTTGTGTTAGTTCCAAAAAATTGTTACCTTTACTGATTGAGCTATTATGAGCAGTCAAAATGTCGGCATTTTCATCAATAAAAGAACTTTGCTCAAGGCTCCGCACCATTTTGGATGACTCTCAAGAAACCTCATTATATGCTGGTGCGACTGCTTTTGTTCAGGAGGTACCAAGAGCCCACTTCATTCAGTTTACATTTCATTGAAGTAGTTGTTCTCCGCTAATTTTTACTCTCTTTTTTTCAGTTGTTCTATTCTGCGTCGCCCAAAGTAGTTGAGTGTATAAGCACAATAAAAATTTCTCAGGTATGTAATCTTTTTTTTCCTTGTTTTGTATCTTTATAGTTACCACCATTTATATTCTTGTAAAGATTCAACCGATAAACAGTCTTTGTAGGTTCCTTATCTTTGTGTCGACTGTATGCCACGTACATGGGTCCTTGCTAATATCATCAATAGCATTTTTGTGTATGTGGGATCCATGTCTGTGGAATAAGGTCTCTTACCAAGGATTTTCTGTTTCAAGTCTGTCCGGGGAATTGATTATCCAGTTTTACTCAATTATTTTAATTGTTGGAAAAACGGATTTTTATATGTTATTTCTTTTAGGAAACTATAATTCTTTTGCCATCTGATTCTCAGGCACTATTATTTATTTTAGCAGACAGCTAATACAATGAAAGTGCCTTTAGAAGCCATGTTTTCGAGCATGGATACGTCTTATTTTGTCATTTTAATTCGATCGTATTCTTCTAATAATAGCCTTGGATTATTTCCTTCACGAGATTACTTCCTTTGGTTTTGCATACTTACATTACTATACTATTGTACATTTTTGCTTCTAATATCTACTTGTTCTCAATCCTAGGTTCACGTTGCTGCTTCAGAGTGCCTTGTTGAAATCACCGAGTTGGCCGGACGTATTTCAGCAGTAAATTGGACAGACACAGGAATGAAGGGGGAGCTTCTGCATCTACTTGAGATGGAAAAGAACGAGCAGGCAAAATCGTTGTTGAGAAAATGCATCGACGCCCTTGAAAAACTGGAGCAAGTAAATGCTCAAGCAAGCTGAACAAGATGTACGGAACTGCCAAAGAATTTAGAGATGCAGAGGGGCGTTAATCTTTAATATAGTTATACCTGGCTTATGCCGAATGCGGCTATAATTATGAAATTTAGAGAAACAAAAGTACTACTTGAAAACAGAAAAAAAAAATGAAATAGAAAACTATTAGTCTATTCGACGTTCATACCAACTAAATTAGACAAAATTACAATCCTAGGAACAGGCTAACGTGTCAATTATGTGCTTCTTTCTTTACACTTATCAGTTCAAATAACAACAGCTGTTTTTCTTTTTTTAATGAAGTCCTACAAGACGAGAATGTGGATCAAAACTTGAAGCAGATTTACCATTTGTCACAGCCGAATCTGACTCCTAAAGAACATCTGAACAACCAACTCTGTAAACAAAACCTCCCAACTAATCCCCAGAAGAATTTCTTATCAGTCCATTCCTATTACAAACGTAGCAACTTCCTCTCTCTTCACTCAAATTTATCTCCTGCTTTTTTCCCTTGTAGTTTTGACACCGCTATGAGTTAAAAAAAATGCCACGTCAAACTATTACTACCACCGATAGCCGAGATGCAGGGGTGATATTTTAGCGGAAAAGGCGTCAAAATTTTCTTCCTATCTGAAAAACCTGAGCACGAGGTTTGTCTTCGTCGTAGTAATCCATGAGTCTTAGTTTGGCGCGTTACTTTCTCCATTTGGGCGTCTCTTCACAAACCGCAAGTACCAGAACTAGAAACTATGGTTATCTACTTTTAACCCCTAAGAGAGCAAAATGTAGCACAGCTGCCATCCACACAGACAAGCCCCAGAAAGTAACTGACTCGTTTCTGCTGAATCTTTTTTTTCGTAATTCACACTTGTTTTATGGGTTTGTTAATGTCTTTTTAACTTTGATAATGGGACAGCCGAGTCGGGAGGAGCTGTTGGTGGTAGTAGGGGGTGGAGCTGCTGGAGTTTATGGAGCAATTAGGGCAAAGAATGTTGCTCCTAATCTTAATGTGTTGGTCATCGAGAAAGGAAAGCTTTTATCAAAGGTTTTTAAACCTGACCTGTTCTGAATTTCTATGTTATTAAAATAAAAATACCCAGTCGGTCTTAAAATGCAAATTTTCAGTGTCTGAAGTGTTGGCATCGTTGGCAGGTAAAAATTTCTGGGGGAGGAAGATGCAATGTCACAAATGGCCATTGTGCTGACAATTTAGTAAGATTTTTTCTTCATAATAACAAGCAAAGGATTTTTCTTTCTTTGTTTTTTTAATTTTCTTTTGGGGGAGGAATTTGCTTTAGAAATGCGTTAGGCAAATTATTGTATTCTCTTACAAATGATGAGATTAATCCCTTAAAAGGTGTGGCTAATCATTATCCTAGAGTATAAATAATGAGACTAACCCCTTAAAAGGTTTTGGCAGATCATTATCCTAGAGGTTACAAAGAATTGAGAGGATCTTTTTTCAACATGCATGGCCCTGTGGATACCATGTCCTGGTTTGTCGATCATGGGGTGGAATTGAAGGTGCTTCAAAGCTGCATGTCTTTCTTTTTTCCACTTTCTCCATATATTCTTTATTTCCCATTTGCAATTTACGCATGTCTGTCACAGACTGAGGATGACGGAAGAGTGTTTCCTGTCACCAATAGTTCTTCTTCAGTTATTGATTGTCTTATATCTGAGGCAAAGTATAAGGGAGGTATGTCTCTTTGGCCATTAACTGTACCAGTAGTGAATTTATTTCTTAATTTGTTGGTCTTTTGCTGAGTTTGAAGAGATCATGGGGGACGGTTTCTTTGTTAAACATTAAAAAAAAAAAAATCCTTGATGTCATCACTATTTTTAAATGATCTTTTTTGGGCAACCCTTACTAATTCTTAAAAGCTACAGCTTTCTCTGTTGATACAGGGACTCAAATCTGTTATGAGGGAGTTAAATTAATAAATAACTAGACGAGCATAACACTTTATAAGGTGTCTTCATTCTGCTGCAAGATATATTGCCTTCTGTTTGTAGCCTAAATCGGAAAGATAAAAAAACTAAGTGCATAAATAATGGTGTAGTTGTAATCCCTCCATGATATTATAGCATGTTTTTGATAACCTGTTAATACTAAAATGATATTTTCTTGGACCAGTTTCTCTACAAACTGGGAAAGTTGTGACATGTGCCTCTGCTAGTGCTGGTGGGAAATTCCTTCTCAAGGTCGAGAAGCGTACCCTCAACTCTGTTGAACTTGTTGAAGCTGATTATGTATTGATTGCTAGTGGAAGTAGCCAGCAGGTATGAATGACGACTGGTGCATTAGCATGGTGGTCTTGGGCCTTTAAGTTTTTTGATAAATGCTTTTGCTCATGTCACAGGGTCATAGTCTTGCAGTTCAGCTTGGTCATTCCGTTGTAGACCCAGTACCAAGCTTATTCACTTTTAAGATTGAGGATTCACAATTGACAGACATGTCAGGGGTACCATTCCTCCGTGGATGTTTAATATCCTCACCATGTTACCTTTAAATAGTTAGTGACATTCTGTTATTTGTTTATTTGAGTAATAGCATTTTGGTGGTTCTTTACTGTCAATTTGCTGTCAAAAATAGAAGCTTTTATTCAGCTTGTACAAATTGTCCTTTTATGATCATATCTACATTTGGGAATTAGGCTTATTGAATTGTTATCTTAATCTGCAATGCAATGATTGCTAGGAGAGCCCTTATGTTATTCTACAATTAATATGGAATTAATTTTGTCCTCGATAGGAGCAGAGTTTATAGGAAGCTCATCATATATTAAGCATGATGCTATTTGGGGACTTTTCTGTCATTTATTCGGTTATGACTTCAATTTTCATGAAATATTTGTTGATCTTATATGGCATAGTACTAGTACTTGCAATGGGTATCTAAATTCCCTGTTTTCCCACAGGTTACTATTATTCTGGATTTCTTTTTGTCTTTGAAAAGTCAAAAGCACAGTCTTTGTAATTGATGTCCATTATCATATTTTCTCTAAAGCTTGGTCTGTTATTTCGTTTTCATTCTCTATGTTCTCAGGTTACATTTTCAAAAGTCATTGTGAAGCTGAAATTAGAAAATGTGCAAAGGAACATCCCGCAACTTACCCAGGTTTTGTAATATTATGATATTAATGCTCACAATTGAGTATTGTATAACTGCTAACTCTTATTTTTGGAATATTAGGTTGGCCCCATGTTAGTCACACACTGGGGTCTCAGTGGACCAGCAATTCTTCGGCTATCTGCTTGGGGTGCCCGGCATCTGTATAGTTCAGGTTACAAAGGTGAGTAATTTCATTCTGCCCTTAATACAAAATTTATGGTTGATCTTCCTAAGTTTATAGTGTTTGGATGCAGGGAAACTAATTGTGGATTTTGTACCTGATTTACATATAGAAGATCTAAAATCCTTGCTGAGTCAACAGAAAAATAGGTTTGCGGTAATTCTGGATCTACTTATTGTTGGTTTTCAGGCATACAGTTCGAACTATGAATCATTTCTTTTCACATTTAATCATATTGTGAAGTCAGAGTAATCGTTCAAGTAAGACTCAACGTGGTATCTTGATAGAAGCAGGTAGGCCAGCATTTGAAGCTTGCCTATAAATAAAATCGGGATAACAGCAGAATCTACCATCCACCATAAGAGATTTTTGTCCCAAAAGCTTGTGTACAGTTAAAGGTTGTGTCTAGATGCCACTCCTTAATAGATATTAGTCACTGGCTAAAAATCTTAAATTAAATTTGATATCTCAACTTTCTAGTCTAACTACTAGCAGTCTTTTTTCTTGAGTGGTCTGATGTTACTTTTGATTGTATGGGCTTGGTAGTCTATCATAAGAGTGTGTGTATATGGTGATTGCTTATTTATTTACATCTCTGTACAGAAACAAAAGGTGCTTAATTCATGTCCTACAGAATTAAGACTTGTCAAGAGATTTTGGAAATATATATTGGACCGTGAGGTTTGTGAACATTTCAATTTGAAAGTTAATAGTTTGTCTTTAAAATTTGTTGTTTTCAGTTGAACTTATGGATATCATCTTTCATAGGGTTTAGTTGGAGATACCTTGTGGGCTTCCCTCTCAAATAACTCTTTAATTTCGATTGCTCATATTTTAAAGCATTGCACATTTGAAGTGAAAGGGAAGGTAATCTTTGCTCTAATAAACCTGTCAAACTCCTGTTCAATATTTTTATTGGTTATTTTCTGAGATGATGCATCTCTCCTTTTAATGAAGGGCCAATTTAAGGATGAATTTGTCACTGCTGGAGGTGTCCCACTGTCAGAGGTTTGTTCGCTTTCTCTTCCTCTCCCTCCTTCCATCCCTCCTTCCCTTGTATCTATTGGAAATATGACTTCATAGTTCTTGCTTTTGTGAAGATCCATCTGAATACAATGGAAAGCAAAATCCAACCAAATCTATTCTTTGCTGGAGAGGTATTTCTTATCATTCTTTGATGATGGATTGTGATATACTTGTAAATAAGTCAACCATGCCAATAGTGCATAATTGTGGTTCTTACTTATTTTAGATTCAAGCAAGTCCTTAATTTTGATTGCATAATAAGCATTGAGTATTACTACATGCATGCATGTAACTAATCCGTGTGTCAGTAAATTTTTTATGCCATTCAGCACTGCTCAAAATTGAAACTAATTGCAGGTACTAAATGTTGATGGGGTGACGGGTGGTTTCAATTTCCAGGTGAGAAAGATATGTTCTAAGATGTAAATGCTTCCCTGCCATTATGTTCATTGTCATAGTATTTTAAGGGAACCTAATATGCAGTTGACTGTTGTAATTGAAATATGAACAAATTGAAAAATAAAAACACCTAACTTAATTTGATAAGAGGCTGACTGCGGAGCCACTCTGGCCTCACCAGGCATGTCCTCATGGTGGTGCTTGAGGACAGAGATGAGAGGCTGCTCCATTTTCATTCCAGTAATATGTTAACATAGTCTTTTCTTTCTCTTATGTCAGAGTGCTTGGTCTGGTGGTTACATTGCTGGAAGTAGCATCGGTAGACTGGCAGGAAATGCTAATTTAGAGGGAGCCATGTGAACCATAAAATTTGAGAATTTAGGTAATAGATATGGCTACTTTCCTGGCTTGATGTGGAGTGCATGCATGCATGTATATGTAGTGGATTATGGAAGAATGTCATCTTTGAATAGAAAGGTCTCATTTCAATTGTAAATTGACAGACTTCTCTCCAGTTTTGATAACATGAGGCCTTATCGCGAACTTGCTTAGGTTATCTAAATACTAAATACGATCTTTCACATTACAAAGTCTTGTTTAATAATAGAATAATAATAAACACTTGTTTTTTTTTTTTTGAATTTAAGGGAATTTGAATCTTGTTTTTTAAGTAGGAAAATCATGCATCAATTATTTCAAATGTTCGGTTGCCTTGTTGTTATCTTTGAATTATTCCAAATTCAATAGGACATGTAAGTTAGTAGTTAAATTTAATTAAAATTGAAAATACCATACACTAAAAAGGTTTTTTAAAATAAATAAGAATCCGTCCAGGTAAATTGTAGTAAACTATTAAAGCTAATTTTGATTTTTACCAAATTGGGATTAAAGCTATTAATTAAAACCCTCAGCCCAAGTGCTGCTAAATGGGCCTATTTGCATTATAATTTATCAGACCCAAGTCCAACTCGTTCTCCCCGTGTATAATTGTCGCCAGCCTCTACTTCCTTCGTCTTCTCTTCCAAACCTGAAAAGCCGCAAGCCGACTGTCGTTCTCTTTCAGAACCCAGCATTACCAAACCATAATATATTAATATTCTTATCTTCTTAAATATCTTTTGTTCTTTTGGGTGTTTATTTCAGTGCTAAAAGATGTCGAAGAAGAAGCAAAAGCAGAGTAATCAGATGGATGCCGCCGATGACCACCGATTGAACATTAGGAATATTATGAAAGATATTGAGTTTCTCGGTATTTAGTCCCCTCTTTTTTCTGTTTCCTTCTAATTTTTCCGTTCCAATCCTTAATTTTTGTTTGTTTTTAAGTTTCATGATTTTATGTTTAGTAATCCAAGCAATTGTCAATTTGTTGAGAAAGTGGTTTAAAAAAATCGAGACTATACCAAAGAGAATTTCAGAGTGTGGGCTTTCGTTAATTTTAATATGATTTAGCACCTTTTTACAGTATAATTAATAGTATGATTAAATTATTATGTTGTAGGAATTTTTGAGTTATTGTTGTTATTACTGTTCTTATTAATTCTCAGATTTGCTTGAATTGGGTGGAGTTTGTTTCTAAAGCTCTGCCTTAAAATTACATGCTTTTGTTGAAAGCTTCTCAATGCTTCTAAAGTGTTGGTTTCAGAAAGAAAAATGAAAATGCCACTCTATGTGCTTATACTTTAATGCAACAAAGGTGAAATACATATATATTGTTTCTTAAGTTGAAGCTTTCTTGTGCTTAATAATGATATGGTAAATAATTTTTACGCTTCCAAGTATGTAGTTTTGGGTATGTAAAACCTGTAGCTAAACAATTTTTTTGTTGGAGAGTTTTAGGTTTGGGAATGTCTCAAATTTTGGTTAAAAACTTTTTGAGGTCTTGGAAGATTTTGAAATAGTTAACATTTTTAGGGTTTCTGCTTGGTTCCCGGAAATTATATTTGTACTTGAAACGTGTATGTCTCATTTAATTTGAGATCAAATGTGCATATCCCCACGTGTGATATCATCAAAGCTCTATTTTAAGTTTTTCCTCTGTTCCAATTATGAATTGTCATTTGCAATATAGTGATATAGTGGTATTGTTGTCTTCTTTATTTTGCCGTTTTAGGGTCCTCGCATATGACATGGAAGGAGAGGAAAGAGATGGAGAATAGGAAGGTGGTTTCTTTGGGTGGAAAGGTAAGAACTTTTGTATGCACAAAGATGCAAGCTTTGAAGGCTACAAAGTTGTTAACATTCAAAATTTTATTTGACATTCATTTTGGGTTGCCTGGACCCTGGACACAGCCACCTAAGAAGCAGAGATTACCATTAAGTGTAGCTAGGGTGGTCATGAAGAAGCAAAAGGAAAGAGAAGAGAAAATGCTAAAAGAGGTGGTATACTTTTGTTGCCTTCTGACCATAATTCTTTTAGCTGTTACAAAACCTATCGCGGTGCATTAACTTTTTTTTCCTTTAGAATATGATTCTTGGACGATTTGGAGGGAAACTTGGTGGTGGTGCTAAAAGATCAGCAGACAAGCAGAGGCCCGAGGACAGGGTTCTGAAGTCAAGTGAAGGTCATTTTAAAAATGGTGTACTTGATGTGAAGCATTTGTTTCAGAAGGCCCCTCCTAAAGACAATGACTTTGATGGCCATGGGGTTAATAAAGGGAAAAAGAAAAAGGGAAGTGGTAAGAAGAACCGAGGAAAGAAGAAAGGTGGTGGTGGTGGCAGGAAGCGCCGGTGAATGAGACGTCTAATCTAAGAAGGTTCACCCTTGACAATGCCAGTTTTGGATCTCAGACACTGTTAGAATGGCCCTTTCGCGGGCTTCCACAAATTGCTATATTTGGCATATGTTCTATCATTGTATACTAAAGCTCTTTTCTGTTTCAAGCCCACAAGTATGCAGAGAGCATGCCTAGATAGCGGCTTGAGAATCTAGGAACGACCTGTTGTACTGATTTTGGGGAGAGATTGGTAGTTTCATGATTTGTTTGCATAATTTGTTCACAACCAAGTGTAGGATATTTTATGCATATGAGATTTCTCAAATCTCTTTTGTTATGTTTATACTCTGTTCTGAGGAGAATGTATCATGAGAGAATTAGGCCCACATAAAAAGGCTCAAAATGTTGCAAATGGCATTGTTTGATTCATCTCCAAGAATGTCTCGCAATGTTTCAAAGGAAATTACATGGACTTGTGGTTGTTTCAAAAAACTGTACAGAGGTTACTTTCATTCCAATACAATACAAAAGGTTTCAAGAAATGTCTCTCATAATGTGGCAAACCTGAATAGTGAATACTAAAGAATCAATAAGGATTTTGAAATTTCATGAAAACAACTACTACTTAAAATACTCCAACATTGGAATATTTCAAATTAATAAAAAAAATAAAGAATAAAAAAATAACGATTTATTTAATTTTTTAAAAAATATTTAGGGGTTTTTCAAGGAATATGTCTATCTAAAATATATGAACATTAAAGTGTAATAAAATAGAAACATCGTTTCCGAAAATAATAAAAGTAAAAAATTCTTATTTCTAATTATTTTGGAAATAATGTTTTCACCTTGGAAAAAATTAAAAACAAAAAACATATTACTAAACATGCTTTTTGTTACCATTTTCAAAGAAAATGAAAAACGAAACTTAAAACAGACGAAAGTGATACTAAGGCCACTTTAAATTTTGTTTTGCTCGGAATAAACCTAATGCATTGCACCTGATCCGTCCAGCTTGCAGCCCACCACCAAATCCATCACAGCTTCCTTCCTTTAAAATCCACGCAGCAAAAAAAAAAAAAAAAAAAAAAAAGACCTTGCTCAAGCTTCAATGTTTCTAATTAAAATAAAAATTGATTTCCATTTAAATTAATAAAATACATTAGATTTTAAATAAAATAACATTTGAATTGAACCCAAGAAAGAAAATCACTATTTTTCTTCGGGGCCGATTTGGGTATAAAAATAAAAATAATCATACTTGTAATTACTCAAAAGCCGAGAGACAAAACTCACAAGTCTAAGGATTATAGTGCCAAACACAGCCGCAAAATGGACGAACAAGAATTCCGACGCCTTCTCAATCTCTTCCCCGTTGTTCGACCTCGTGACTACCACGTAAAAAGATTCTCTCTTTCTTATTTATGCACCATATTTTAATGCTAATACTGCCTTTTTTTATTTATCTATTCTTTAACCCTTCATTGTTTCGATTTAATTCACTTATTGGCATCAATATTTTGCTTCAGTTTGATTTTTTTTTCCTGGAACTGGGGTTATTTTTCTGTAGTTCCCATTTTATGGTTTTGTGAATTTCTTAAGTTTCACGTTGAATTTTTTTTTGAAAGATCCCTTTTTTAGTGATAAAATTTTATGTTTCAGTATATTTTAATTTTTTCTTTCAGCCATTTAGACTTCTCTTCGATTTGATTGATGCTCTGTGTTGAAATAATGCTAAAGCTCTTTCTCTGTTTTATGCTTCTATATTTTAGAGTGTATTATAAGAGCTGCTTATGGTTTTTTATGGGACTTAAGCAAAATTATTATTGTGCCAGTTTCGTTGCTATGAAATCTTACAATGATGTTTTTTAAGTTGTTAAAATGTTTCATGGTTCCATTTTTGAATAGGAAAAGATCTGAGGTTAATGCTTGATTTTAGTTATATTTTGCAAAATGTCTGATATGGGCATATTCTAGTTTAAGGATCAAAGCCATGTATACCGCTAACATTTGGATTTTGATTACTAAGAGCAGTTGATTGAAGCAATAACATTGAGGGATATGACTGCATCTGTTCTTATATTGAGGATTTATTGATTTGGTAATTGTGTTGGAACTTCTATCTGCAGTCTGGTTGATTTGAAATTAACTTTTAAAATGTCAGGCTGAGTTAGATTCATTGAGACAATCAACTTCTTGCTCAACATCAAATAAGGCGGTATTTCCTGAAACTGACTTATTCCCACCTACTTCTTTTTCTATAATCAATCAATGTTTGCATTATTCTCTGTTGAACTGTATCTAGTATATGCTGGCTTGTAATGTTTGTAATTTGCTTGACAGCTTAAGGATTGGCAAGATGCATGGAATGATGGTGAAAGAAAGGAAATGGAGAATCAAGAAATTGATCTTCATGGTAATTTATCGCACTGTCCATGGAATAAAATTATCTCCTTGTTTACATTCATACATTTCCATGCTAAAGAGAATAGTTAAATGTTTCTATTGTGAATTTGTTTGGATGAAAGTCTTGATCCGTCATTAATTGAGTCCTTTTATCTTTGAAAAGTAGAGTCTTGGAACTTTTATTTAATGTACTTGCATGTATATGTTTTGACAGATAAATTCTGGCAGAAGCTAAAGTTGGCAGCTGAGAGGAAGGTATGGTTAAAGTTTGCTGACCTCAAGGAAATTAAGGCTCAGTTTGATTGATGTTATTGCTTTTTGCCTGTTGCCTTGGCTCTTTGTCTTTCTTTTTTTTTTTTTTTAAATCTATTTTCAAAAAAAACAAAAGCATCAAACCAAACAAAGCCTAAATGTTAGCAAGATTCCAAATTGCTGTGGTTTTGTTGAATTTTTTCTCTTCTGAATGGGCACACTTGTTGTGATATATGATCTAAAAGTTACTCTGTTAGAATAACTTACTATTTGTTGAACTATAAAATATATTTTCTTCTGCTGAAGACATACCTTTTACTTATTGTACTTACAGAAAATCATTAAAAGGAAGTGGTTAGCCAACATGGTTTCAGTGTTCAGGAACAAAGAGGAACATGGAAATGTAGTTACCAAAATATAACTAAAAGACAAGATTGATAAGTACTGTAGATGTGTCATGCTATCTAATTTTCTTTGGACTTAGTGGTCTTCCCCAGGTCTCTAATGCTTATGCATAGCTCCTTGAAGGCTTCCCACAGTCTCAAATTTTATGTATAGTTCCCTGAAACTTCAATGAAGCTTGTGAAATTGACGATAAGCAGTTGTAGTCGGTGGTGACTATTGTGCTTGAAACATTAGGTGCGCAACAAGTGCGCGAATCATTTGCAACCGTTAAATATTTTGGCTCTAATCTTGGCCATTGATGGGAGAAGGTTGAGCTTACAATAGTAACCAGCAACTGAAAGAATATTTACAATTTGGGGTAATGGAAAGAAAATTTTACAGTTAACTACCATGAGGGAGTTATTAAAGAGGAATGAGGATTTTGATCATTATAGGAAACCTGAATTAGTAATTTCAACCTTATGTCAATTTTTTGGGTTTTAGGAGAGAAAGAGTGGAAGAGAGAGAATAGGTGAAGGTGAAGCTGCCGGCTATAGCTAGGATAATGGTGGTCACTGTTGACAGCCAAAATGGCCTCTTAAGGCCGAATCTGGCCAAGACCTAGCTGGATCCAGCTCATCCGGCCATGGCCTTGCCGGTTCTGGCTTGCTGTGGCCGGTATGCTGGATCTGGCTTCTTGTGGCCAGATCTGGCAATAGCCTAGCTGGATCCGTCCTTCTGTGGCCAAACCCAGCCATGACTTAGCAGGCCCATCTGGCCACCCACAATCTTTTGCTATGATTACTATTGATGGTGCCACCATTGCTGGTAGTTTCCTTTAACTGGTCTCTCTCTCTCCCCGTTTCTCTCTCTCTTGAAGCTAAAACCAAAATAAGGGTAAAATGGTTAATTTACTTTCCTTGATAATTTAATATGTTATCATTTCTTTCTTCGTAAATATTAAATCTCATGGTAGCAAGTAGTAATTATTGTCTTCCATTGTCCCAATTTGTAATCCCCCCTCTATAATATGCTTTCTACTCCCCATCCATGGCCAAGATTAGTGGCATAATATCTAATAATTAAATGAGTCGTGCACCTGTTCCTGCCTGATGTTTCATGTATTACTGTAGCCATCTTAAGATGGCTTTTGCAATAACAATAATGGAATTCTTTAGGGGCCTTTGAATTCTTTCAACCATTATTGTGACAGCACCTCTTTTGCTCCTCTTTGGCCTTTTTTTTTTTCTTTCCGTAATGCCATCTTTGACAGAACTTTTCTGGTAGTTATAGTTGGGAATTCCCGAAACTCTTTGTGATGATAAAGATAGAATGCCTCGTGTTCATAAAATTTTTGAGCTTCAACAATTACTAACGGTGGAAAGCACCTTTTTAGTAAGATAAAATTTCAGTCTTTTCCATGAAAAAATGAATCAAACACAGTCGCTGCAGTAGCCAGCAGTTATATGTGTTGTGATTACATGTCAAAATCAACCAAAAGGAGATTATGTAAATTATGGACCTCTTCCGCAAGTCCACATGGTGTCACTTCTTTTTGTTGTTGAAGTTCTTATAAAAGGAGATGATTAGTTTGAGTTGTTGATTGTAAATTACTGGTTTCATCATCAGTTTTCTTTTAGTTGTTGATAGGATGCCTATATTTAATATTTCATGACAATCTTTGTGTTCAAATTTTTTTGTAAATGTTAATAATGGCTACTTTTGGACTGAAATAGGTGGGTGCAGCAGAGGCAGACAAATTTTGCAAAGCTTTCCAACACGTTCACAAGAAACTTGTAAGCATATTTTAGTTGTCTCAGAACCATTGATTATCATTTCAATCACTTTCCAATTTCAGGGTATTTGATTGAATGAAATTGCAAAACTTCAATCATTTGCAGGTGTTGGAGGGGTTGAGTTTTGATGCTGCGCAGAAGTTCCTAAACTCATGAAACTGCTGAAGAAAAGTCCCTGTGTAGCTACTACCTGTTGTATACTTTATTTTAAGGTTTTTTATTTTTTATTTTTATCTTGTTCATGGAGTCGTTGAAGAATCTATTTTGGGAGAAGCTTATGAATAAATCATTATTGTTGTGCTTTGTTAAATGTGTTGATAAAATTTGAGTCATTCCCAATCTATGGAACCTACATTCACGAGAGACCCAAGACGTTCAAGTTTAGCCTAGGAGACTTCACCTTTAAACCCAGCTTGTCCCATTGGCGCCTCTACAACGACAAAAGTAAGGAAGAAGAGCTTCTTCTTGGGTTTTCCTACCATATTTAGTCATCCCCTATGTAAGCTCACGCATCACCCATTTCTCCCTCTTTACATTTATCTGATTGAAACTGTTCATCCTTTTGGACAGTCAATTCTCTTGCTGTCTTTATTTTCACGAGTATTTCCTCGTACTCTCTATACAGGTATGTGTATGGGTAACTTTCAAGACAAAAAACTTTTAAAAATTATAACCCAGAAATATAAAAGAGATTTATTATTGGTGGAAGGTTTTAGCAACATTTTCCATCATGAGTAAATTGATTCTCGAAAACATTACTTAACCAAAACAAGGTCAAACAATAAAAAGTCTAACTTGCATAAAAATTCTGATAGAGTCACGATAAAGTCTTAATACAAACACTTGTTCCTTCAAGAACAGCTACATATTTGATGAGAACCCAAGTCTCCAAAGTAATGAAAAGGGCATTGTTAAAAATCAGTCATGAAGTGTTCCCAAGATATCGTCATCTCTGTATAGGTGATACCTGAAACAGTAGGTTAAGAAAGTATGTTAACACTGAAAAGGACTAATGCCAATAAAGGGTAGATGAATGTAGAATTTAAACATCTAGTTGTACAATCTAAAAGACCTACTTCAGATTGGTAACATACAACATAGGCATGTTTGTGCCATTGTGGAAACCTAATATCTTGCCATGCAGCATGTTAGTATTGTAAGGGCAAATGATGATACAAACATAGATATTTCTAAATGGATATCTGCCCATTACTTTTATTAATTGAAATCTGATTCTCTTCATTGTTAAACCAACTTTGTCAACAGCAAGCACAAACTATGTTTTGCTCTCACTCACACTCAGCATCCAGGTATCAGAAATGGCTGCACTAACTTAATGATGTTTTACGGGGATTCACAAATGAAAAAGTTAGTTCACACTTTAAACCACAATATAAATAACTAATTGTCGAGAACATGGATAGTAAACTATAGTACAAAATTAAGATCATGCTTTTGATCTCATGCCAAGGGCCAAGACTGCTGAATGACATTGTTTTCTTCATCCTCTTAACCAACCTGGCTCCAGGGGTTTCCAATTGATGGACTCAGAAAATGATAGGAAGGCTGCAACTTGACTATCCTAGAGGAATTATGAGTTTCAAGCATGATAACAAACTTCTAAAGGACTTCAGTAAAAACTGACACTTGATCAAGATTTTGTTTTTCTTTGACCCCTAGGAGCGGCATAGCCACAGGTCCAGCATTCTCCCTCCCATTCCAATAATTCAAATATATAAAATAAAAAATTACAATGCTATAAAATTTGCCTATTTCGAGAATTCCAAACATCCAAAAATCAAAAAACCTATATCTTGCCTTTTTGCCCCTATGAAGCTTCCTTTCATTCTATCCATATGCACCACGAAATATACCAACCATTTAAACTTTTTATGTAGATCCATCACCTTCAGTAATGTAATGCAAAACCATTTCCTAAGCAGGTGAGTGAACAAGGATAGGAATATAAATAAAGCCATTTACACCTAAAGTAGAAAAAGCTTTGGCATTGCAGTATGCGCATAACTGAAGATGTAAACTATGAAAGCCTAAGTTAAAGGATTGCAACTTTACAACGGTAACAATGCAAAGTCAATAATGAGGTAATGCAAATTAAACAATTCCCTAGTCCCACTTGAATAACATTCTATATATATTCCAGGCTAAGCTAACTTTCATTCTGCCAAATGTACCTTAAAACGTGCAACAGTATACAAAATCAACCTAATAGAAACATACCACAAAGAACTAATGTATAAATGATTCTATTAGCATCACACAGAATCATCGGGTGACTACATTTGCTGTCCATGAAAGTTAAAACTTTTAATAAATGAAAAGAAACAGCCAAACAGAAGTTTAGTTTAGACAAAACATATTTACACACAACAAAACAGCCAAAATGATAGTAATTAACAAGGTTGAAGGGGAACATAAAGAAAAACTTATTTGAAGTGAAACAAAAGTACAAATCTAATAACTGTGAGGAAACAAATGGAAAGAGAAGTAAAAAGAACTAACTCTTTTTCACCAAGCTTGACTTCAGTGCCTCCATATTCAGGCAAAAGAACTGTATCTCCTTCCTTTAGATTGACCGGAATATGTTTCCCATCTCTGTCCCGTGCTCCGGGTCCCACTGCTACCACTTTTCCGGAGTTCAACTGAAACAATTCCAAAAGAACAATAAAAACAAAATTACAAGAAAAATGAAAACAAAATCAAAGCTCGGTAAAATGAAAGATTATAACCTTGGGGGTCTTCTCAGGAAGCAAGATTCCCGAGTTGGTTTTAGAAGGAGGGATTATTTTCTCAATCAAAATGCGATTGAATGATGGGATCAAACGCTTTGCCATTTTCCTTCAAGAGAAAATTTTTTTCCGAAAGATAGAAACAAATATGAAGTACTAGAAGCTTATTTCTCTGATGGAACGGAAACAAGTAGGGTTTAAGATGGATTTATGGTTCTACTGAATTACGAAAGTGCCCCTTAACTTGTCAAATACTCTGCTCGGCCTTGTGTTCTGTTCTGTCCTTTTTGTCTCAAGCAAAAGCCTTCTATTTTCTTCAGCGGGCAACGGGAAAGGTTTGAGCCCAACCCGAGACCACAACTTACTTGATGTTGAAATGCCCAATAGGCCCATTGGCTTGAAGTCTTGAGAGGAAAGAAACTCAACAAAAATTACATCGACGTTTAGAGGGGAAGAAGAGCAAAGTAGAAAAAAGCAGAGAAGAAAGATGAGCAGCATCGGAACAGGTTACGATCTATCAGTCACCACTTTCTCACCCGACGGCCGCGTTTTTCAGATCGAGTACGCCGCCAAAGCCGTCGATAACAGTGGGTCCGTTCCTCTTCTCTTTTCATAATAACTATAATATCCATATACTTCTTTCCCATTTCTAGGCTGTCCAAATTCTTAATTTTTTTTTCTTTTTTTTTCTGCAGAACTGTAATTGGAATAAAATGCAAAGATGGGATCGTTATGGTGATGCTTTTGCTTCTTCTTATCTACCATTGCTTATTTTGAAAAAAAAAAAAAGAAGCAATTATTTAAGTGCAAACTGATAATGGATGTTATTATTTTAGGGAGTGGAGAAGCTGATAGCATCGAAGATGATGTTACCTGGTTCCAATCGAAGAATCCACTCCGTTCATCGTCATTCCGGCATGGTATGGTATCCCCATTTTAGTTTTTTCTGTTATTTTAATTCATTTCCTATTTAGCCACATTTTGCAGTGCTACATTTGGATTCTTCTCTCTCTTTCTATCTCTCTGATATTGAATTCTATAATTCAGGCAGTGGCAGGATTAGCTGCTGACGGTAGACAAATTGTGGCACGTGCTAAATCTGAAGCTAATAATTATGAAAGGTTTATCTTTTTCTTTACTTGCAACCCAGAATTTCAGCTTCAATTATATATAGTTATATGTCCATCTAATTATAAGTTGCATTGTTGGTGGTGGCGCAGTGTTTATGGTGAATCCATTCCTGTCAAGGAACTTGCTGCGCGTGTCGCAAGTTATGTACATCTATGCACTCTCTACTGGTGGCTCAGGCCCTTTGGGTGTGGGGTAATACTTGGAGGTTATGATAGAGATGGGCCCCAATTATATATGGTTGAACCATCTGGTATCTCCTATGTAAGTTGATTGCTCCCAATTAGAGCTTCAATTTTCTGTCTATGTTCTTCCTAGGTCTATTGGCATATTTTTATTTCCCAATAATGTAATGATAGATTTCTTCATGTTTACCGGGTGCATGTTAAAATTTATGTAGAGATATTTTGGTGCTGCAATTGGGAAAGGAAAGCAAGCTGCCAAAACGTAAGTTATGAAGCTATTTCTTTTAACATATGACAATTGCAGGAAGACATTTGATAAAATCATCTAGTCATGCTAGCTAGTTAAATTTAGATGATTGGAGCATTATATATTGTGCACATTTTTTTTTTGCTTTGTCAAGTGTCAACTATTGAAAGCTAATGTAATACTTTCATGCTTTTATGTCCAATTGAAATGCCTCTTGGTGGTTTTTTTTTTTTGTTTATATTTTCTCTCTTCTGGAACCTAACGTGTAAGAGATTTTTGGCATCCTCTCAAGTGGTCAAAAAGTTTTTCTGAATTGAGTCCATGCTAGCCTTATTCCCAAACTTGCATTTGAAAATATAAAAGAAAAGGGAAAAGGAAAAGAAAGGATGAAAAAGTGAAGTGGAAGTAAGTAAGACAATGAAACTATGCATCCTCCACGTGTTGTTTCAGTACTTGTCATTTGTTGATGACTACTCAGCTCAACTTAGCCTGGCTACATGAATTCATTTCTCCATTCTGTTCAGTTAAGAGCTATGTCCTCTGAAATATCTAAGGAAGCTGAAAGCTTTATTATGATCTCAACCTGTGTAGTAATCTTTGGTTTACATCTCTTCCTCTCTGCATTCATCCCACAGTTTACTAATATTAAACAACTAATAAGGTTATGGTTGAATGGTCTATGTGGACAGGGAAATTGAAAAGTTGAAGCTGTCAGAAATGACATGCAGGGAAGGGGTTATTGAAGTAGCCAAAATGTGAGTTTGCCTATCTTAATTTCTTGCTGTAACTTGTAATGTATTTTGGAATCTGCTACATTTATTGTGGTTCTGAAATTATGTTTTTCTTTTCTGGTATCCTTTTTTTTCCTCTGTAAGATTATTGCCTATATCATTCTTTTAATATAAATTCCTTTGTTGTTTTTGCAACGTTGGTATTAGTGGAATCTAGGCAACATGTTTGATTTCTTTTTTCTCCCTTTATATATATATTTTTTGAAATGACTAGTGTAGCACAATGACAACCATGGTAATTGTGCATAAACATTCAACTAACAGAATGCAGGCTAAATAGTCAGCTGGGAAATAACCAATTACCAATACTTAGGAAAATTGGTTATGCATTTAACCATATTCTCAATATCATAAATTTGTGCACGTGAATGCATGATATTATTGTCCCTTCTCTGAGAATGCAAGTACAAGATTTCATCATGTGAGTTATTGTTAAGCAGCATCTACAAGGTACATGATGAAGCAAAGGACAAGGCCTTTGAACTGGAGATGAGCTGGGTCTGTGATGAGTCAAAGCAACAGCATCAAAAGGTAATTTCTCACACCATTTTTGGATATGCATTACTTTCTGCTTTCTTCCTACATGAGGTCAGCTCTATGATTTGAATTATGCCATTGTACTTTATTCAAGACTTTATCTTGAGTGAGATCACCCTGGTCTTGGAATAAAGTTTTCTTGATGGTTTTCACCCATGTTCTTTTTGGTTTGAGATGAGCGTCTTGTATTTAGTAACATCTTCGTACATGAGCATTTATAACCCTTTGTCTCACATGTCAAAAACCACAATAAATATTTCTCTCATTTTTCCTCCGTTGGTGCTAGCTTCATCTTCTTGCGAATGCTTTTAATTCTAATCAGTTCATAGGCAAGCTGTCCATGCAAGCATCATGTTTGGCCCTGCCCCACCTTGTTCTCTCATTTTCTAGCCAGAGAGATAAACTAATAAGCCAACATGTAAAGTAATACTCTGTGCCATTGTACTATGTTGATAGAAATAAATAATGTCAGTGCCCTGAGCTTATCCTCTTTCATATCTCAATCATAATTTGATTTCCCTCATGCCTTTTTCGTGTGATGGAATCTGAATTTTTGGTTGAATGATCTCTATGGAATTTGTCAGCTGTTGATAGTGAATTGGAATCCATATTTGAAATCAGATAGAAAATTGAGTAACATCTTTCTGTTTCAGTAGAATTCAGTTTTTCATTTGCAATAATCTGTTGTAAGACCTTGATAGGTTTTTTTATCATATCTACTTCCATCTGAGTATTTTCTCACTTTCATGTAATTTCAGGTGCCTGATGACCTTTTAGAGGAAGCCAAGGTTGCAGCTAGGGTTGCATTAGAAGAAATGGATGCTGATTAAATATTATTGGAGCCGGAATCCCCTTGTTATCATATTGAGATCTTCCCAAAATTCCCGTTGTTATGGACCTTCTGGTTTTATTTATGAAGTCATTTGCTGATTAAACGAGGCCGTTCCAAATATCATATCATATAAGAACAGCTGACGTTTGGACGGGACTGTGGATTCCAAAAACTGTTAACTCGGCTTTTTAACTGTACTTTTTTAGGCTTCTTTAAGACATCAACATAGTGTTCGTCAGTGGCATTTTGCGATAAAGGTTGAGAAACATCTTTCTGTTGTCTGCTGTGTGTATACATTGAAGCAATATATTTGCAGCTTAATGATTTTTTTTTTCATATATATTTCTATGATACTTAACTAAATCAGCCATGCATTTGACAGTTGTGTGCAGAAAATTGAGGCAGATCAAAATACTCATGTTCATTTGAGTGATTTACTAGTCATTAAGGTGCCACACTGCCACTTATAGTACATATGACGTTTTATCATCCACATGAATGCAGAATGTTTGCTATTTAATTCCCTACCAACATGGCATGATCTCTGGCAAACGGTTGTCGTGTTAAATGAAATAAGCAAATCGGAATTAGTCGTTCATTGAACATCAGCCAATAGTTCTGACTTCTGAGTGCTAGTGCTCTCATCTGCTTCAAGTGTCAGCACAAGAAAGCAAAAGTTAAATGACTTCCGAAAATTGTTGTTCCATAAAACTTATCCTCCAAATAGTTCAGAAAATTACAAAAACTTACAGAAAACTTCCACTGCCCACAAGATGAAAGATTATACTGGCAATTCAAGTTCCAATAAGGTTGATGAACATACAAGCATCTCATAAACAATAAGAGTTTGCTAGTAGCCACAATAAGGATCTTCACCAAGAAGTGCCGCTATAGCATCTGTCATACTGGGTTTATCCCTCACACACCCATTGTTATGACCAAACTGACCTGGTCCGATAAAATCATCTAGCCTGGCAACAGCCATCTGACTCGGAGTTTTGTTCTTGGCATTGCATCCTGCATGAAGCATGAAAAAATTTTATCAATATAAATATAAATATTAGTTCATGCCACAATTCATTGGGTGCAAAATATCCTCACCCAGAATGCTCTCAATAAATTGTGGTTCATCTGATGAACTTCCACTAACAGGAGTGAACTCACTAAAAACTGATGCAGCAGAATGAGCTAAAGGAGAATTTGGGTCGCAATGTGCTTCAAATTCTATCTCACAATGGTTTAGGGAGAAATTGGCAACATCATCAAGCACAGAAGTAGAAGACGACTGCTGACATGAGTCATCCTTTGAGCTTTTAAGTTTCTGTGACTCGTGAAGTACTGCTTCCAAGAGACCACTATTTTGTGGTGTAAAATAATCTGACTTAGCCTGCTCTATCGAGGGGGACTGGATCAGATTATCAACAGACTCAACTAAAGGTAGTGGGTAGGCAGGGTTGACCCAGCTATCTTCTTGAGTATCTGAATATTGGTATGAAGGGAGCTCCAACTTGATAGGCCCAGACATGGGCTCAGAAGGAGAGAAATTGCTATTTAAAGGGGCATCACTGCCGGGAGGAATACCAAATGATGCCTGGTCATTGGTACTGAGATTGGAATCATATGGAGAAGAAATCATGAGGGGCCCATCAAATCTTTTCTTGTAAGCATTTTCTGTCAATTGATTGGGCATTGAGAAATAATTGCTTACACTTTCCCTAAGACGCTTAGTAGGATGTGCTATTGGAAACATAAGGCCATAACCATAGGATGAACCAACTCGTTTAAGCATAGTGTTTGCAGGAATGTCGTGAAGCATTGGTGAATAAGACAAACATCCTTGGTTGAGTTCTAAATTCTCAAATTCCACACGTGGAATCTCAAATGCATCTGACTGCAAGAGATTGGAAGCATATGAGTCCCCATTTGGCAGTGAAGCTGCATTATGACTCTCTTCTTGACTTCTATTCACTTGCAAGCACACGTCAGGAGGGTAAATTGGCAAGCCAGCACGTTGCAGTCTCTTAATTCTTGTATTCCAGTAGTTCTTTATCTCATTATCGGTACGTCCAGGCAACTAGAGAAAAAGAAAGGGATTTAAATTATTCTAAAAGTGAATCAAATAATAAGAAAAAGAATATAGCATGTGAAAAGGATGATTTGTTTCAAGAAAAATTTACTATTAGAGAAAGACTAGCATTTGAGGCTAAATGGCTGAGCATTTATGCCAATACACAGAAAATGCATAGGCAAAGAGCTCGCTTCAGGAGGACAAGAAAAGCATATTAACTAAAACTAAAAATAAAATATTGGGCAGATACACGTAAATAAGCAGATATGTATAGCTAAGCATCTATTCCATGCAAGGATTCTTTCTAAATATTTTGCAAAAACAAAATCTTAGAGATATATATATATATATATATAATATTCACTATTTTTACTCACTAATATATAGTATCATAATTTAAAAACATATATACTGGGTGCTTTTTTTTTTAACTGGTACATATATTGGTGCTTCTTTACATTTTTTCAATAATTATGATATTAATTTTCCGTTTTCTTTTCTTAACAAGAACGAATAAAATTTCTTGTGCAACAAAGGTACAGTAGCATGACCATCAGAGTATGCAATCCTTGGAGCGGGCTGAGCCAAAGGAACTGGATACTCATTCAGCTAACCAGTATTTATCAGAACATACAGGAAGTAGTTAGTGAGCAAGTTTATTGTGGATCTACAAAACCCTATTGTGTGGGTGGTAAACCATGCATCAATAAGTCCCATATATAGACACCTCATGCAAGAATGCTAAATGGTTATGATGTTATTTAGATCACTCCTTGGATGAAATAATAACAATCGTGACCTGAGACATAAGACATAAATTTTGAGCAACCTACTAACAAAATAGATTAATTTTTTTGAAAAGAACAGAATAGATTAATGAACATGAAGAAACACAGTAATAAGGTAGCAAATGATTCACACATCTCAAAAACTGACCATTCCCAAGCATCAATTAGAACTGTTGATGCAAGGATTGTTGGACTGTGCCCGGCTATGAGGTATTGTCCACTTTGGGGCGAAAGAACATTTCATGAAAGGGGAGAAAGATCAATTCCAAATATAAAATTCATGTTAGAGATTGCATATATTTTTTGATGATATAGTGCAAATACTGTATGCCACAACCTACTTTGATAATTGAAAGCAGTATACTGTCAAATTGAAATTGTCAAAAGCATTACAAACCTCTGCAGCCATTCGTGCCCATTTGTTTCCCAACTTAGCATGTAGCTCAATTATACGGCGCTCTTCCTCTGGAGTGAACACGCCCTTCTTCAAATCCGGTCTTAGGTGGTTTGCCCAACGCAAGCGACAGCTTTTCCCACATCGGGAAAGTCCCGAGTTTTTCTGGACAGCATTCCAATTGCCCTCACCATGTTTCTTTACATAGTCCACTAGAATCGCATCTTCTGCTGAAGTCCAAGGTCCTTTCTTTAAATGACAGCTTTCTCTCATGCTGCCTCTCCTACTACCTTCTTCAACTGATGATAAGTCAGAGTGACCTTTCCGCATTATTCTGTTGCCTCTATTTTGATATTACAAGAACCAAAATGCAAAGATTTCTTTAGCACTACCAACATGATACCTAGGGCAATACTCAAATTTATCCATTTTAACAGAAAAACAAGATCCTTTCTATTCGTTCTGACCATTTATATTGTGACCTTTAGCAGCACTAAAACCTACTCTATTAATGTAGCATGATCTCGATCATGTTTATTTTATTTTTTTTACGGTAAGCCGAGCATACTGGAAGGATTTTAATTCTTCAAAAATTTGATCATAACAACTTAACTGACAATGTATTCCAAAAATTACATTTTCCGTTGTCCACTCTTAATGATTTTCTTTGAAATAAAAGAAATTAGGGAATCATTTCTATGTATAAACTCAGCTTATTATTTCCATTTCCTACGACTTATTTTAGCAAAACAAAGGAAAAAAAAACTACAAAATGAGCACCACATTAATCAAAATATAGCTACCGGAAAGATGGGAAAAGAATTTAAAAAAAAAGGAAATTAGTCGAAAAGAATTTATATATATTAAAACTGTTCTTACCTGAATGAGTTGAATAGTAGTGGAATTCGCAAAGCTCTTCCAAACCCTAAATGCTTATCACCGATGTCCAGAACCAAAAGCAAAAGAAAGAAGAATAAAGAGAAGAAAAGAGAAACAGAAATTAGATATGGGAATGGGAAATTATGAATAAATCAACTCCAGAAAGCCACATTTTCTTTGGAATTTAAAGGAGAGTGAGAGCTGATTCAATTGGATTTAAGAGTGAAGAAGCTTTGGATTTTTATATTTTTTTATTTTATTTTTTTTTTTAAAAAAGTGAGAAACCTAAAGTAGAAAGGAAAGTAGAGATGGCACGAGGAGAGGGAAAATAGGAGAGAGAAGAGGAGAAAAGGACCAGCTCTGCTCACCTCTCTGCTTTGTGAATTTTTTTTCTTTTTCTTTTTTTTACTTTCTAGTTTCAGTCGAAAAAATATCCCAAGTACGAATGAGTACCTCTTTCCTTTTATTTTATTTTTACCCTTAATTTTTCTATATTTAGAACAACACCTTCTCTTTGTTCTTCCTTTTTTACTACAAACATCCACAAACATATAATTAGCAGACTTTTTTGTTTGAAATCATATAAGATATATATGTTAGTATATGGATGTATATTTTTTTCTTTTTTTTAATTAAAAAAAAAAATTCGAATCTTACTTTTTAAATAGAAGGATAATGCACAAATCAATCAGTTAAATACTTAATGCTATGTATGTATGTTTTTTATATTTTGATTAATATGGTGCTCGTTTTGTAGTTAAATGCACCAATCACTATTTAATTTGTATCTTCAAATTATTCAAAAACGATTAATTATTCTTTTGATATCAACAAATTTTTAATATTAATTAAATACTGATTTCAATAAAGTTTTGTTTCCATAGTAAAGAGGGATGTTGAAAATTTTAAACCCATAGTTAAGTTTTTTCATATATGAAGGTAGGATGTTTCAATATTTTATGTTAAATTTTGTCTAACTGTGTATTAATTGGTTTATTTTTTCAGATATATATATATATATATAATTATATTAAAAGTTGTTTGATTGTAATTATCGGTTTTAGTTGTACATGTAATTTTATTAATAAGATTATATAAAAAATACAAAAGAATTAAGTTTTTACACACTCAAAAAAACAGCAGATTGAATATTGATGTAGTTAATAGAAATGGTGTTTGTGAGAATACTGCTAAATGTAGAGATTAAGTTTTTGCGGGTTGGGCGGACTGTGGATTGCTCCAGGATTTACTAGGAGACCTGGATTTAGAATGAGTTCCCAAGGCTAAGGGCGCCGAGTAGGATGCAATTATTAATTCCGTGGAGCCAGCAAGCTCTTCCATGGCCAAGTGGGTTACATTCCAATCATACTTGTAGGCAAGCAAAATGTATACAAACAAGATACAAATGTGTACAATGGCTAGCATTAGCAGGTACTTGCCAAGATGAGGTTTCGGCTATGGCGTCGCCAATCCAGGGCGGAGCAAGCAAAAATGAAAATAAACTGAAGAGTCTTCCAATCCCCACCACAGATACTCAAGAAACCTCAGCGAAACGGGTACTCCGTCTCAATCCCTTTGGCAGCCATGAGATTCTCATGGGGAATGGATAGCTCCATTTTCTAATTTGCTGATTAAATTCAATCTGCGAACCTCCACTCGTCCATGCAATTTCGCGACACCCGAAAGCACAGAGCATTCTAATTCCGATCCGACAAACCGACCTATCCCGATGTTGCATGATTTCTTCACTACTCCAGAATTTCTGGATTAGAAAATCGGAAACTTGCAAAGATTTGAAGCACATAGAATGAAATTAAAGAAATCTATTAAATGAATATATAGGAATGCTAATATCAATCCCATCATCAAGATTGAATAAAACAAAGGGTGCGTTTGGTATTAAGAATGTGAATCCCAGTCTCACAAATTTAATTGGGAGATATCACATTCTTATAGTTGATCTAAAATATATCCATGAAAATGTCTTTCCATCTTCAAGTAGTATGAGATTCCTTTTTCTTTTTCTTCATGAACTTTTTTAAGAAACTTCAAATAAGTTTTTTTTTTTTATGCTGAAAGTTTCTATAAGGCCCAGTTACCCTGTGTTTATTTTATTAATAATAAAAAAATGAAGTACAGTAAGGAGGGAGACCGAAACCTGACCTCCAGAATTACATGATCAAGTAGAGATATAAGTCCTATAATAGGAATTACTACCCTTGCCATAATTTTTGGAGCAGAGGATAAATGGTTTACCTATGTACAAAGATTTATAGGAATTTTGGAAAAAAGAACACTACAAAAGAAGATACCAATAATAAAAACGAGGAGTACTACTCTTTTACAATTATTTAAACCGAACATATCCTAAATCGGTTTTGTCTAATCTCAATATAGCTCATAATTTCCCAAACGACACTATAAAAACTTGAAGACTCTGATATTCGTGGCCAAGGTTTGCTAATAAATCCGCTGCTTGATTACCTTCTCGAAAAATATGAGACAACCTGTAAGAGAAATAATTACGCAGTTTTTGAATATTAGCCAATAAGTCATTGCTATCATGTGATCCTCGATATCTCCTTGTAAGCATTTGTATCACCACCAAGGCATCCATTTCAATCCATAAACGCGAAATGCCATAGTCACGACACAAGACCAGTCCTCTGTATAATGCTAATAATTCTGCTTGAATGGAATTTTTACTCCAAAATTCTCATAAAATCCAAATACTAATGAACCTATGTGATCTTGCAGAATCCCTCCACTTGCTGCATTCTAAAAGTTACATTTTGAGCTACCATCAACATTCAGCTTAAACTCACCTAATATAGGTTTTTGCCAATATAATATTTGTGGTGGCGATAATCGGGCCTTTTGGAAAGACAATCCCCATAAGGAAGTAATTTGTAGATCTCCCCTCCATTGCCATTGTTGAAATTGCTTCCCATGAAACAGCTGGTGAATGAGTTTCATAATTCACCACACCACTCTATTAGAGTACATACCTAGGTTTCTATGTTTTGTATCATTCCTCTCCAACTAAAGAAACCAAAATATGAATACGAGTATTAAAGTATGGATATGGCCTTACTTAATATAGTCACCGGAGTATGCCCATGTCTATATAATTTGAGAAACATTCTGTGGGTTAACAACATAGATTTGAAATAATTTTGCAAATTAATTCCAAACCTGTTTAGCAACTGGATTATCCCACATGGCATGCATAAGTGATTCCTTTGAGTTGCAGCATTGGCATTTAGAGGCCAAGGTGAATCCCTTCATTTTCAATATCATCTCCAAAGGAATCCACGAATTTAATAATCTCCATAGGAAAAAGGAAGTGGTAAGGGGAATATTTTTATGCCAAATAAACCTGAAAATTAGATTTACCAATTGTCGTTGATGAATTAAGTCCCAAGCGTCTTTGTAGAAAATTTGTCGTCCGAATTTGGTACCCAATATGCGGTATCCTTAATAGTTGTATCAATTGAAATTTTCAAAATTTCAGATACAATTTCTCCTAGCAATATCATATTCAACTTCTCCATATCCCATTCTCCATTATCAAAGAAATAGTAGACTTGTGTCATGGAAAAGGTAAAGGTAGGAAAAGTACATACTAAGGGATCATCCCCCATCCAACAGTCATGCCAAAAGAATAACTTCCCTCGTCCAATCTTTCATCCTATGTATTGCTCAGTGTGTGGCCAACAAGCTACCATCCGTTTCCAAGTTTGGGAGTCATGAAGTTTTGGCTAAATGTATCGCGAAATTCTACCCGTGCAGTATTTGGCATGCATAAATCGTGTCCATAGGCTAGAACAAGTCTGGAATCACCACCACAGCTTCATGCTAAAGGCCTCAAATACGTCACTTAGACTCTGGATGTCTAACCCGCCTTCAAAAGCTGGAAATGTAATTTTATGCCATGAAACCTAATGGATTTTCCATGCTTCTGTAGAGTCTTCCCACAAGAAACTATTAAATAATCTCTCAATCTTTTAAATGACACTTAATGGAGGTTTTAGAACTTGAAGTAAATAAAGTTATTCGTCCTCCATGAGAAAGAATTTTATTCTCCCATCTTGTGACTCTCTCCCTTATTTCGTGACCAGATCATCAAACAATATTACCTTTTTAGGTCCTTTATAGGGAGGAACTCCCAGATAAATGATAGGTAAACACTTATGGGTGAAGCTTGTAAGTTGGGAAATTATCTGTCTTCTCAAGTTTGCAATATTTTTATGGGTAATAAAGCAACTCTTTTGTGGGTTGATTCGTTGCCCAGAGACCACCTCATATTCCTACAAAAATGTTAGAATTTTTTGCAGAGAAGATTTAGCATCGTTAGTAAAAATGATAATGTCATCAGCAAAAGCTAGGTGGTTCACTGGTAGCTAACATCCAGAAGCCTAATGAATAGAACGATACCGACCAAATAGTGCATTTAATCCTCTTGATAAGTATTCAGCATCCAAAATAAATAGTTGAGGGGAGATGGAATCACCCTGTCGAAGCCCTCTATCAAATTTGAAATAACCTGCTGTCTTGCCATTGATTAGAACAAAAAACCAACAATTTGTAATGCATCATTGGATCATATCAATCCATTGTGAGCTGAAGCCAAATTGCTGAAGTACTGTGCAAAGAAAGTTCCACTCAAGCAGATCATATGCCTTCATCATATCTAGCTTTAGCGCTACATTGCCCCCTCTAGATTGGTTATCAATTTTCCCAATTAATTCATATGCTAACAGTATATTATCACTAATCAATTTTCCTCCTACAAACCCACTCTGGTTTTCTGTAATGATGGAGGGTAATAGTTTGGCCAACCGGTTGGCTAAAAGCTTTGTATTGATTTTCTTTAGTACATTCCAAAAACTGATAGGCCTGAATTCACCCCATGACAAGCTGTTGCTCTTCTTAGGCAAAAGGACAAGAGTAATGGAGGTAATCCCGCGCGGTAGCTTTGCTCATTTGAAGAAATCCAGAACTGCTGCAAGAAGGTCATCTGCCAGAATGTCCCAACATTGTTGGTAGAAATATGAGGAAAAGCCATCTGGTCCAGCAACGCTATTCTTATCAATACCAAAGACAACTTGTTTGAGCTCCTGCATGGAAGGTAGTGCACATAATCCAGCATTATCAGAAGTGGAAACAATATGAGGAATTAAGGAATTATTGAACTTGGTCATATCACATTGCTCTAACTTCATGAGGGAAGAAAAGAGTTCTATTGTCGATTCTTGAATCAAACCTGGTTCTTCAACCCAACTTTTGTCCAGGTTTTGTATCTTAAAAATATGGTTTTCGATTCTTTTTTGTTGCATTCTCATGTGAAAAATTTTGATATTCCTCTCACCTTCCACGACCCATTTGACCCCAAATTTTTGCTACCAAAAAGCCTCTTCTATACTTAGATAATGGTTGAGTTAGGCATATGATTTATTAAGAGCAACTTTGTTTGCAAGTGACTACTCTTGTTGAAATAATATCTCACTAGCTTTTGCCATTTTTTCTGCCTCCTTCAAATTGTGGAAAATATCCCCAAATACTACTTTATTCCACCATTTAAGATTCCTTTTCAATCTCTGCTGTTTACCCCAGAAAGCTTTTAAACTAGTGCCCTAGATAGGAAGCCTCCTGTTTGTTTCCACAAATTTTTTAAAATTGTGGTGCTTGACCCATGCATGCAGAAAATGAAATGAAGAAGGGACCTTCTCAATAGTTGCTGAATGTGAGACTAATAAAGGACAGTGATCACTACCATCTCTATTCAAATGCTGTATTTTAGTAATGGGAAAGCAGGAAGCCCATTGATGGTTATATATTACTCGATCTAGTCTCTGAAAAATCTGAGAATTTGTCCATGTATACAGGTTACTTTCAAAGCCACCATCCACTAAGCCACAATAGAGCAAAGTTGTTGTAAAATCTTCCATTGATCCACCATGAGGCCTTGCTCTATAAAGTCTTTTTTCCCTCTTCAATATGACATTAAAGTCCCCACCCACGAACCATGGTGCATGAATGTCTGCTGAAAGACTTTTCAAACAATCCCAAAGTGGTATTCTCTTAGACTTGGTGCATTTGGCATAGATAAAGGAAGCAAAAATAGGATTTACCAACCATGGTAATGACAAACGAACATGTAAACACTGAACATGACTAATAAAACTTCACACCATAAGCCATATGAACAAATCACCCATATTTTCTGAGAACAATTTGTAATAAACTTCTCAAAGCCCAGTTTCCTGCGAAAAATTTCTACTTTCTGAGCCTCAACCATAGTCTCCAATATAACTAGAATTTTAAGTTTATAAAGCAACTTCAATTGTTTGATTCTTCCCTGAGTAACCTTACCTGAGAAGCCTCTTACATTCCATATCAACATATTAATCATGGAAAAGTATGAGTTGAAGAGTATGCTGAGATAGAATCCAATTCATCTATTCTATCTTTCTTTTCATGATCAGTATATTCGTTGGAGGCTGACATGATACTATGATTTCCAGAAAGAGCACTGTCAGATTTTTGTCTACTCAAAATTCTCGGGTGCACTTCCAAATCTACATGGTCTGCATGGGAAGGCACTTCACTATTCGGTTTATCAAATTCACAAAATCCCATTTCTTTCAACTTCATAGTAGGGACTCATTGGAGTGAAACTGTCGAGTTATTATTTCCTACCTGCATGCTGTCCAAATCAACGTGGCATTCTCCCTCCTGCCGTTAAGACAGTGTTTGTTTCTGTGTCTTCCGACTTAGTTGACCATCAATTTGGCCCTCCACAGGCATATTCTCCCCACTACCTTCTACAAGTCTGTGACCTTAGATCACTGAAGCCTCCACCATTTCATGTTTGTTAGATCGAGCACAACCACCACCTTTTAGTACTGATTTCGGTGACCTTATCGCCAGTTTTCCTTTTTTCTTCAAAATTTTTTTCCTCATCGTAACATTTTTAGCATTCTCAACTGCCCATTGTATATAGTCATGCTCACCATTATTCTGGATACTAGCCGATGTTTCCATTTCTACATCTGAGCTATCCATCACCTGGCCCACCATTGAAAGCTGGTATTGATTTTCACCCACCGTCCCTTACTCCCTGTTTTCTATACTCTAAGTTGCCACCCCACCACCAGTCGCTTCTTTCCTATGTGGTCGCTCAAGCGATATTTCAGCATTCATATTTTTGGCTAACAAAGTATTGTTCACGTGCTCTGTTCACCCTTGTTCTGCATGCTGCATTGGTTCTTCATCCTCACTGAACTTTATTGCTCCAAATCTGTTCGACAACATCTCTGGATTACTTTGAGGATCATTTGAAATAATTTTTCGACCCTTATCATCCTTCATTCCGCTTTTTCTAGGTTTTCCAACCGGCTGCCATTTCATACTCTATTTTTGTCAATCCACTAGCATCAGATCTTTTCGTTTTTCTCCTTTTTGTTTCAGATCTGCTCTATTCTCACTCCGCATCTTTGCTTCATTCTGTTTTAGAGGCTTATTCCCTAAAGACTTTCCTTGTTTTTCAAGCCGGTTCCCGATCACCAAACAATTTGAAACCGCATGCTCGACGTGACAACAGTGGGTGCAATAATCTAGTAGCTTTGAAAACTCCACTTTCTGCGTAATCCCACCAAAAATGGCTCCGTTTGTCTATTTCTCGTCACAATCTAGCTCTGGTCCACTGGTGGCTTCTGGTAATCAAACTCGATACAGACTTAAGCCACGCTTGGCCTTGTTCCATTTGCGGTGGCTTCATCCACTAACAAAGGCCTTCCTACAGTCTTTGCGATCATCAACAACGTCGATTTTTCATAAAAATGAGCCCTTAAATTAGGGAACGAAATCCATACAAGAATTAGTGAGGATTCCTTCTCCGGTTGGAAATTTGAGGACCATTTAAATACTCTCATCTTTTGGTTTGCTATAAACCACACTTGTTTCATCCATATCCTGTTCAGGTCATGCTTATTGGTTAAATTGATCAAAATATGCTTGTAATCAAGCTAACAAATTTCATATGCGCCGACAAGACCAATGCCTTTAAAGGCATCCCGAATATCCTATAATTTAGGCATTCGGCTAAACTTTCCCACCATGGAGTGTTTGAACAGCGCGGCTAAGGCTGTGATCTCATCATCAAAAGAGGAGGCTACTTGCTTATCTTTATACCAACGTGGCTCACATGTTGGGGGAATAATATATGGTTTTTCACCTGTCGCTACAGATAAAAAAGACTTTTTTTAGGTACAAGGAGAAATTGGGGGTTGGTTTACGTTCTATATGGCTTGCGGCAAGCCATGGGAGACTGGCGGCTGTGGGTTTTCTTCTACAGCAGGGTTATGGGTAGGTCCTAATTGCCTTAGGAGGGAGATGGCAACTGACGGGATGGTGAAGGGAAAGTCTGGTGGTCGGCCAACCGTCATTTTTTGCGGTTAAGGAAGGGAGGGGAAAGTGTGAGAGTTGATAGCGTTTTCCACACATAAAAATTTTAACTTCAAATAAGTTATTATTGTTTTATTATTTAATTAAAATTTTATAGTTTTATTTTAGACTAAATAGATTTTTATAAACAACAGTTCACTAATTATAGTTAATTAACAAGTCACTTATCATATTTTTTTAAAAAAATATTTTATCTTTTTATATTACATAATATTGATATGACATGTTATTATATCATAGTGGATGATGATATAACAAGTTAATATGACATGATGATATGATCACATGTCATTTTACTTTTTATGTAAGCATCATCAATACCACGTGACATAAAAATTGACAAGTGATATTTTAACTAGTGACAATTAATTAATCATTAATCATAAATACCTATTTGATTCAAAATAAAAATATAAGAACTTAATTGAACGTAATAAAAAAATAAAAATTATTTAAATTTTTAAATACTTAAAAAACCTTTATAAAGCATTATGCCTTTGTTATTCTTTTGCATTTTTGCCATCAATAGCCTTTCAAAGTTTTTAATTGCTACTAATACTAAATTCTTGATTTTCTAGTCTAGGTATTAGAAAACTTAATTCAAAATAGATTAATTTGAACATAATCAAAACTAATAATCATCTTGCTTTGACCTTGACCATGTTTTATAATTTCTTGCATTCCTACAAGCTAATTAGCAAGATTAAGTCATGTAGTTTAAAATTTGCATGTGATATGGTTTTGAATAATGTCTACATGTACTTAGTGAAGAGTTTCTTATATACAATAAAATTTCTATAAATTAATATTCGATAAATTATTAACATTGATTAAATAATAATTTTAGTCGGTCTCGATTTGAGATCAATGTGGTAAATTAATAATTCACTAAATTTATAAGATAATACATTTTAAAAAAATACATAAGTTCCACATGATATATAAATTAATAATCTCTTTATATATCAAAATCATATATATACATGACTCAATTAGAAAGCTTTTATAAAATATGATTCTAATGTTATTTGTTTCTTTTTAAAATTGATGTCTCCTTGAACCTTATTTATAATTTTTCTTAACGCATTAAGAAGTTATGGTGTAGTATTCTCGTATTACAAGAGAAAACTATACAATGTAATTATTGCTTTAAGTACATATTTGCACGAGATAGGTTCTAGTACAGAACTATCATCTTCAACTTTGTCTTCTTTATCATTTCTCATGACATTCTCAATAATTTACTCATCACAAATAATGATAATTCGTAATTTGGTAATATTCATATCATTACAATATACAATACATGTATTAAGTTCAATGTTTTGAAAAAAATAATAAAAAATATCTTGATAAATTAATTTTTTATTAATTAATGTATGAATTGATAAATTATTAATTTATTAATTAAATAATATCTTGATTAATTAATAAATTTTTTTGATCTAAGGATATTAATTTATAGAGGTTTTATTGTAGCTCAAAACTTTGTTTTCTTCTTCTTCATTTTTTCACCCTTTTTTTGAAAACCGTAAAGTCTCTATTTTCTTGTTTTTTTTTAAAGCACTATTGTTAAGGCTATTGATTGCGTAAGAAATATATGTTTCATTTTTCAAAGAAGTTATATATAATTAGACCCAAACAAGTCCTTAAGTTATTTAATTAGACAAACTCGATTGGTCTTGCACATTTCTTCATCATCATTTAATTGGACTCGTGCTCCTTTTTAATTTGCTAAACATTAATATGAAATATAAAGGAAAGTCATAGTCCTACCTATTCAAAAAGGAAAATGCTCTCAAAATTTTAAAAAAAGATTATCAAGTTGTGTTCAAGAATTATTACTAGTTAAAATACTTACTAAAGTTTTTGTACTCATGCATTTTATTCAATTTAGTCTTTATATTTAAAATCGAAACAATTTAGCCTCATTCATTTTGAGAATTACTTCAATTTAGTCTCTTTCTCTAATAATATCCAATTTTGCCGTCAAAGGGGATGACGTTAGTGTTGACGTGGCATTATCACGTGACACTAACATGATGACATAGCAGTGCCACGTGATACTAATATGATGACATGGCAATATTGATGTGACATGCTGATGTGTCAATTCCACGTGGCAGATCAAGAAAAAAAATTTCAAAAAAAAATCTATACCTCGTTATCGGGACTAAATTGAACAAAATTGAAGTGTTGAGGAACTAAATTGACAAAAATATTTAAAAATTATAAATCTTTAAGTAGATGATACATATACTTATTGATAAGTCAAATGTTTAAGTATAAAAGATTTAAACTAAATATTCAATTTGGGGCTAAAACCTTTAGGTTTTGTCAATTTAAGACCAAACGTTTCAATTGTAATAATCAAGGGCCAAACGTTTTTGGCTTTTTACAATTAAAGGCTAAGTTGAGAGGTGTCTGGCTCGTGTAGGATACGCACACGATGTGGATGCTGGCTTGGAAGGGTAAGATTTGAAAGGGTAGTTTTGTCAGAAAATATTTTTTGTAAAGCCAAAATAGTTTAAATTATGGCGTGACATAGAACAACTTTTCATCGTAACGTGTAATAACTACATTTTTCAACATAGCATGTAACAATTAAATTTTCAACATTACATGTAACACCTACATTTTTCAATATGGCGTGTAATAACTAAATCTTCAATATGGTGTATAACAATTAGATTTTTCAACATGACATGTAACAATTAGATTTTCAACATGATGTGTAACAATTACATTTTTCAACATGGCGTGTAACAACTAAATTTTTAACATGATGTGTAACAACTATATTTTCAAAAAGATTTTTTGTCGCATGTGATATACGCTTCATCCATTTGTCAATTGAGCTCTTAATTATTACAACTGAAACGTTTGGCCCTTAATTGAAAAAGTGTCCAAACATTTAGCCCCAATTTGAGCATTTAGCCAAAGATTTATGGTGTTAAGAAATATATATATATATATATATATATATATATATATATTCTTAATTGATCATTTGATTCCATAATAGTTACATAAATTTATCTATTTTGCAAAAATTAAGTTTGAATTCCTTTTCTACAAAATTCTAATATTTTATTTTGGATATATACTTATAAAATGACAGCATCCTCATTTACACAAATTCTAAAAAACACTTAGGATTAGGATTTTGTTTTCATAGTTATAAAAAGCAATAGTTACTCTTCTCCTTGGTCACCCTTCAGTCTTCTTTTCCGTTCTTTGTTTTTCACATTAGAAGTTTAATTCATCGATTAATTGTTACAAAATTAGAGCAATGATGACAGATTTATGTTCCAAGATTTTGTTTTGGATTTTTTTTGAAATTCTTTTAATTTAAGGACCAAACAACTCTCTAATAACAGTGTTTGTGTGTGTTTAAGCCTCATTGTTCTTGGTTTTTATGTTTTTGGTTTTTTCTTTTAAAAAAAATGAAAAAGGGAGGTATGGAGTTAACGATGATTATGAAAATAATTTCTCATTTTGACTTGCTTAATTTAAACATGACAAACCTTTTATTACACCCATTGAATCTGAGCTACTTTAGCCTTTCAATTTATTTTATTTTATTTTATTTAATATTTCAGGTTATATTTTTTAGGCTGAAAGTTTCTAGATTAAAAACTACATTTATGGCTGATAGAGTTAAATATAATTGTAGATATTTATATAATTTTATTTTGTATTTACAAACTTTTTGTAGATCTAAATTAAAAATTTAAATTTAAATTTAACAAAAAATTTTTAAATAAAATCGTTTATAAGAAACTTTGAGTAAATTGAGTAAGAGTTGAATGATTCCAAGAGAATTGTATCATTAGATATAGATAAGCTTGGGTCTTTTTAGTCTTTGTTCAAGAGCCCTCATTTTCTTCACCACCACTTTATCTTTTCTACTGTGCCTTCTTTTTCGATCACATCACAAAAAAGATCTAAATGCTTCCTCTCATCTTTCGTTAAGAGCCCCAATTGTTATCTCTTAAGTCTTCCATCAAGCTCCCTTCATTACTCCCTGCATTGAAGTTATAGAGACCTTTTAACCTTAATTTACTACAGTCACTAAAGCCCTCTTGTATCCTCTATAATACCCCATTCGACCCTCTAACAGAACTCATTCTTGTTTCCATGATCCATGATTTTATTACCATTTCCAACCCACTATAGCTAGCATTGTCCTTTGATCCATTATTTCCAAATTACTAACCAGTTTTTCCTTCAATTTGCATTCCTTAGCCTTTTTGATCCCATCCATCACTTTGGCCTCCTTATCTCCTGTAGGCCTTTTTTTTTTGTCTTCAACCATTGGACTTATTGCTACCCCTATTGGTTCCCTTTTTCAGGCTCTTTCCATTCTTTATTTTGAAATTTCCCTCCCTTTCTTTACTTTCACTTTCAATCCTGACAACTTCGTTGTTGTAACCTTTCCTTTAAACAAAGCAATTCCCTTCAAGATTTGGACTTATGTCTCCCTTTCTTAGGAATGTTCCTATATGGCTATCCCCATGTGAAACTACTACTCTTCCACCTGTCCTTTCTGGCCAAGCTTTCCCATTTGCCTTTTATTGACTCTAGTACACTTGAGGTGCCTATTCCTTTCTTGTTAGCAACGCTCGCCAGTTCTAATCAACCTACTCTATTCTAATCATCATTGCCCTCATCTATGGGCTTGTCGAAACTTTTTTTCGGTTTGAAACTTCCACTTGAATCATCGCCCCATCTAACTGTCTTTTCTCTTCCGTTTAGGTATCAGTTTTAATGTATCGTCCCCATGTATCACCCATCGCCCTTAAGATCTTCATGTTTCAGATATGGGCTGGTAATTCCTCTACTCTTACTCAGACTTTATACTTCTGGTCATCATTCTCCAAATTGTAAGGCTTAATGCTTTCAAACCAAAACTCAAAGGTGTCCTTGTATTGGCTCAACTTAACCTCCATCTCCTAAGTAGCTTTGAAAATGATGATTACATTAAAACCACCAGCCAATCTCACTTTTGTTTTTACGCCCTCCGAGGAAAAAAAGTAATGGATATCCTCACAGTAGTTAGGTTTCCTGAGTTGACCCATTGCGCTCATCTATAACCATTCCACTTCCTCCTCATTAATAGACACTCTTATCCCATCAAGTTTAATCCCCTTTTGATTGCCATGATGACTAGTCCCTCCATTTCCTTTCCTTTCCTTGGTCATTGTTTGCCTCACCAATAACCACATCTTTGAAGGACCTCATAATTGCCTTTGTACCTTTTAGGCTCCAATCATCGTTCCAAATGTGATCTTCTTTCTTCACTTTAGAACCCACTCTATCCACTTCTTTTATATGTATCCTTTATACGTAGGTGCTATCTAACTAATGGAATGTTGTGGCTTAGCTCCATTGCTTTGTATATGACATAAGAGTGTCTAGGATTGTATTTTATTTAATTTACTCTTTTATAATTTTAGTTGATTTAGGATTTATTTTCTTTATTCTATTTAGATTGAATTTCTTTTCTTATTTTTATTAGGATTTTAATACTTTTAAGGACTATTATTTGATTAAGTTAGTCATGTTGTTTTTTATTTAAATCTCTTATTAACTATTTTAATTATATTAGACAACTAAAAATAATGTTTAATTAGGACATGAGCCTATAATACTATAAATAGGACTCTTAAGTTTAGTTATTATTCACATTCAAGTTGAGAATTAATAAAGAGTATTTCTTAAACAGGAGTACTTATTTCTCTATATTCTTTTCAAAAGAGTAAAATGTTTTTAGTATCTTTAGCTTAACCAGCCAAAGTGAGATTTGGGCTATTTTTCACTTGAAAGTAAGAGGTTTTTAGTATATTTGGCCTAATCAACCAAAGTGAGATTTTGACTATTTTTCACCTTAGTGACAATGCCCAGATGTCTTTACAACGCCCGACATCATTGAAAACCCCACTAAGGTGAAAAATTGCCAAACCCTACTAAGGTGAAAAACAACCAAACCATACTAAGGTGAAAAATAACCAAAATCCTATTTTGATTGACTAGGTCAAAGATATTAAAAACCTCTTACTCTTTTGAAAAGAATCTTGAGAAATAAGCACTCCTACTTAAGAAAATACTTTTTATTAATTCTCAGCTTGAATGTGAATAATAACTAAGCCTGAGGGTCCTATTTATAGTATTATAGGCCCATGTCTTAATAAAACTCTACTTCTAGTTGTTTACTACAATTAAAATAGTTAACAAGAGATTTAAATAAAGTACAACATGACTAGTCTAATCAAATAATAGTCTTTTGAATGAGAATAATAACTAAGCCTAATGGTCCTATTTATAGTATTATAGGCTTATGTCTTAATAAAACTCTACTTCTAATTGTCTAATACAATTAAAATAGTTAACAAAAGATTTAAATAAAATACAACATGATTAGCCTAATCAAATAATAGTCTTTAAAAGTATTAAAATCCTAATAAAAATAAGAAAAGAAATTCAATCTAAATAGAATAAAGAAAATAAATCCTAAATTAACTAAAATTAAAAAAATTAAATAAAATAAAATACAATCATAGAAACTCAGATTTCAAAAGCTACCTAACAAAAGCAAACCTTGAAGCCATACTTTTTGTCAATTTCAAAAGATAGGGATCCATAACCACCCCAAATTGATCAAAGAACTCTTTTAGATCTTTCCACCTTATCTCACATCCTATGTTACCCACAAACGCAGTGAACACACTACTTCTCCACCAGTCAAATTCTTTGAACCTTTTCCCCTTTACCACTCCGAAGTCTTCCCTGAAGCTCCTCTCATCCTCATAGTTACCTGATTCCCTACGATCACCCCTCGATTTTTCTGCCCTAACCTCTCTTTCACTAGCACTCTTTTCCCTATCATGTTTTTTTTCTCAAGAATGTGCTTATGCCTAAATTATAATATTACTAATGTTTGAACGCTAACTAAAAAGCCAAAATAACAGTACTACCTGCAAAAAGAGTGCCATTATTGCGAGATTCTTTTAGGATATTTGAAAATGCAATGGAGATGAGTGTGATGAGTATGGTAATGCAATACTTTTGAAAAAAAAACGTAATTTACTAAACGTAATTAGTTGGGGGAAATGGAATAATCATCAAATGAACCATTAACTCACCACTAGACGAAAAGCTAAACTGGTAAAGAAAGGTGTTCACACATTGTCAAGTTGTCTGTTTCATTTGCTTCCCAACAAATGCCCATGTTTAGAAACTACTTCTCCAGCAAATGGAACTAGGCATCCTATTATGTTCGCTTCTCCAAGGGCGCCCTATTCATCTTAGGTATATGTAAATTGTATATTAGTTTTGATCATGACAGTAGATCTCATATGTAAATTTAGTTCTAACATATTTATATTTATATTCTTAAAAAGTCTTTAGAAATGTATTTGGGCACATTAATTATGTTTGCTTACATCTTCATTTCTTGTTCTTAAAGTGTGTTTGGCCTGGCTTTTTTTTAACTTAAAAGCTATTACAAAGCTCTTATGAAAAATAATAACTTTTAAAATTAAGCTAAAACTGTTTGGTAAATTTACTTTTTATAAGCTTGTTTTTATAGAAAAGTTGTTTAGCAAAACAACTTATATAAACTTTAATTTTGATTAAAATTACTATAAGTTGTTTGGCAAAACAACGCCATCACTGCTCTAATCAATTTTCAATATATAAAGAAGTACATTGTATGAGATTCAAACTCCACTATTTGTTGTATGCAAAACACATGATTTGCTTCTTTGTAATGAAAAGCATTCCAACCGCAGCTTCATCGCTTTTATATTTGTTGTGTTTTATTATTTATATTTTAGCCACTAGCTTAATTATTTATATCTTGGTTGCAATTATATTATATTATTGGTTGCAAGCTATATTGCTCATTCTTTTATCATAATTTATCATTAATGTTTCAGCCGCTAGCATTATCGCTCATAATTTGACTGTAATGATATTATGTTATTGGCCACAAGCTTCATCGCTCATCTTGGGCCTTAGCTTATTACTCATAAATTGGCTGTAACTCTTACGCTTGCTTATTTAAAGGGATGAATTAATCTCCTTCACGTCAAGTTAGAGTTAATCTCCTTGATGAAAAGTTGAGAATTACCTTTTGGCTGTTTATAATAATATGAAATGTGAATAAGTATGCAACAAGCGTATAGCATTATTATTATTGCAAAAGAAAAAGAAATATGATATATCAATAGTGAAGTATTAGCACAAATGAGCTTTCAAAAAAAGTAAAGGAAAATCAAAAGATTAGCCAATTACATACTCCATAAAGAAGAGTTATTATTGGCAAATACATCTAATTGTTCTCGTACTTTAGCTTCACGTTTTTTCAGTGAAGCTATCTTCGCTACAATGTCTTTTAACTCATTTTCCAAGGAAGACTTATTGAGAAAAACCTTGGCTTTAGATCTACAATCATTGAGGCACTTAAGCTTGAATCCAAAGTTACAAACATCATCGAAATCCCGTAACATCTGTTGCAATTCCTCTAGTGAAGTACTCATTAACTAAGCATGGGAAATGGATAAAGCTCTACTCAACACTTCCATCATTAAGCAAATGATGTCTACGTTCTTTACAAAGGAAATACTCCAAAACTCTCCCTCTATATTGAAAACATGCTCCAAGTATTCCACATACTTCGATGAAACTTGAAAACCATGGAGGCAATTTTCCTACCATTTTGTTCAATATGTGCTACTTGAGTGCCAGAAGCACTACTAGCATCTTTGTGTTCTAGCACGATGAGGAAGAAGCACGAAGATTAATTGGAGTAACTCTAGCATCATCAGTATCAACTCCAACATCATGAATAACTTCAACATGCGGAGTAGCCTCAAGGACAACTTTAACAGCAGGAATAGCCTTAGTGTCAACAACAACCTCATCTCGAATAACTTGGGGAGTAAAAATAATCTTAATTTCAAAATAAAAAAAATAGAACAAAATCAATTATTGATATGTTTATACTTGGTTCATAGTGGAGCTCTGAACATGATTTGGAAATAGAATATCCAAATCAATGAAATCATCAAATGGGGCTAGCTCACCCTCTTCAGCTTTATCAACATCAACTGATTCATCATCAGATTCATCACTACATTCAAAGTCACATGATTCCTCCTCAATCTCTACTTCAGAAGTTTCTTCCTCATCAACTGAATTAAGTTCTACTCTTGTAGTTGATTCTCCCTAAAAAAAAAAACAACAAACAAAATGAAGAAATAAAAAAAATATCAAAGAAAAAAAATGATGAACTTACTTTTCGATAGGCATGTTTATCTTTTGTTTGACGAGTAGAAGCATGAGGTGCAGTATCTTCTTCTTCAGTTGTACTTTTTTTCTTTTAAAGAGGAATCAAGCGTAAGGATACATCACTGTTACTTACATAAGGAGTGTAGAGATGAGCTTTGGGATTAGTTAATGGCATAGTAAAAGATCTTCATTCTCTAAGACATTTTCTCCAATAAGCAAACTATCTAGAAGTATGGATACCAACTCTATCAAAAGTTGGGATAGTACAACTCTTAAGTTTATCTAAACGGAGTAGAAATCTTGCCATAAGAAATGAAAAAACACAAGAATAAAAGCTGATACACAACAAAGAGTCAGGAAGCTAGTTGGTCAAATCCAATTAGCGTGCCACTTTATAAGGAATATACACTTCGACATAACGAAAGTCTTTATCTCCACCAGAACTAGAACTCTCAATCATAGAAGGCAATTGGGAGCTATGAACCCATAGACAAGAGTTAATAACTCGTGAGCTCATTCTTCCAAACTGTAGAGGATGAAGGTCATAATAAATTGCAAGATCACCAAATTCATTTATAGGCTGCACGTAAGGTCTAAGATTGAATTTTTTTTGTAACATCCATCACTTCAAGAACATTACCCCTCGGTAGTTGATCATGCCATGCCTAAGCTCTATAATTGTTCCTGGATAAAAGGTTATTCATAGAAAATATACAAAAGGATATACATTAGGCACGGGAGCGCAAGTACCAAACCTTTCCCATAAGCACATCTGAATGAAGGAAGCATCCACATAAGTCAAAACTTTGTAACGCCTAACTGACTCGATAGTTTTGAGTTGGTACAAGTCTAACCTCTTATATAAAGATCCTAAATACAGTGGAGTAAGAAGAAAACGTATTCCCTTAACAATTTTTATTGTTAAAGGCACAACTACTAAAGAGATACCATCATCTGGACACCCTGGGAGTATGTCTCGTGCTAACCAAAAGATTATTAAAGCCACTAACTCATGCTTATGGTTTAGGTACTCAGGAGAACCAATTTCAATTCCCTTAAAATTGAACTTTTTATAAAAAAACCCCTATCCAATTGGAGAATCGTGCAACGTTCGAAGTTTTACTCAAACTCTTAAGTAGATCAAAGAAAAAGTTTCAAATACATACTTTTTATTCAGAAAGCTTAATAAAGTAAATCATGCTTTCCTATACAAGGAAGTTCCAAGAAAACACATACATATTCCAGAGTGAAGGTAAATTCCCCCCATGTCGTAATCATAGTATGAGAAAAATTGCTCCACCTTGGAAGAATAGCATTCCATACATCCATCTTTTTTTCTCTACGAATATTGAACTTGAAAGTGACACGTATAGCATTAAGTATCCTAATAGAAGAGAAAAGTTTAACATAAGTAGGATTCTTCAACACCTTATTTACCCACTCATCCCAACCATGAACAAATTGAGAATTGGAGCCTAGTTTAGTAGCAGAAAGGGAAAACTCACCACGTCAAACCTAAACTTCAGAATAAATACTCTTGGAATACAATTTCTTTTATGAGGAGGTGCTTCTGAGCATAGACGATTCCAATCATATCCAACAGGCTCAGAGGGATGTTCGTCAACCTGTCTGGCATGAACTTCTTTCCAAAAATGATCTTCTTCTCGTTCTCTAATAACTTCATCTTCTCAGTTTTCAGAGACAAGAGGAACTTCACCACTATTTCCTACTCTAATTTTCTAGGGAGCAATTAATTCGGAATCATTATTCTTCCTTTTAGGTGCAGTGATATTTTCCCTTGTTGTAGCCTTTCCAAGTTCACCATAATGGATCTTCGAAGGGAAACACATCCTAGGCATAAGAGAAAATCGAAAAATAAGCTTACAAACATGATCATGGAAAAAAAGATAAGTATACATACACAATAATTTTTATTATTTATATATTTGTTAAAAATAATAATAAAAAAAATAAAAACCTACAAAGTAGAATAATAAAATTTATCAAAATTATAAATTTTATTATATATATAATAAAAATAATAACAATAAATGAATAAAATTAAAGAAAGACAATATTAAAAAAAGAGTATCGTAGCTTGTAACTTTCAATAATGAAAAAAACCCTTTTCTATATATAAACAAAAAAGGAGAACTGCAACTTGCAGCTTTTGCTGCCAACAAATAAAAGAAAAACAGAAAAAAATTGACAAGTTAGTCAGCCTTTATTTGCTTTTTTACTTCGGCCTTTATTTACTTCCTTTATTCTAATGTTTTCTCTTTTCTAAGACTACACATCAAAATAAAATAATAAAAAAAATTAAAACAAAAAGCTGGTGACTCCAAGTCATGAGTTTTAAAAAAAAATAGAAACATTAAAACAAACTTCAGGACAATGAGTCAATTAAATAAATAAATATATAAATAATCCCAACCGTTGGCACTTTGCTTTTAAGCTTTAGCTATAAACTATGATTTGCGGGTAATAAAGGATTGAAACAAATTCCTGTATCAAGCAAGATTTTTTTTTAATCTTTTCTTGTGCTTATCAAGTTAGTTTTCTTTGGAAACATAAATATTCTTGCTTTGTGCATTTCTTCTAAAATCAAATAATTTATTTATTTGTTTGAACATATATATATATATATATATATATATATATATATATATATATATATATATGCATAAAAAAAAAGAAGCATCATCTTATGCATGAAATTTTTTTTCTTTTTTCCTCATATTTCAATTAAAAATATTTATGCAGAGGGCAACAAGTAAAAGAAATTTATTTTTTTTAAAAAAATCAAACAAGAAATTACAAAAAGAAAAAAAACTTACTTGCTCTGAATGAAGAAAATTGTTCATAGTAGTTTCATATTTATAAAGCACACAGAATCAAGGTTTTTATGAAAAAGATTAACTTTTCTTTTACCATTTGTATCTTGAAAATCTTATTTTATATGAAAAAATATTATTTCATAATCAATCAAATATTACCAAAAATATTGGCATTACACCTTACACAAGACAATAACATGTTACTATCTAAAGCATCATTAGCTAAGGTGTTATTGTATAAGACGGTAGTGCCCAAGGCGTTACTACTCAAAGTGATACAGTACAATATGTTATAGTACAAAATAAAACTTTTACATTCTAAATTAATACCTAAGAATTATATTGAACAATTAATTCTTATACAGGGGGGCAAAATGTAGATAGTCAATTTTAATTAATACTTATTCTCTAAAGAATTATTTTATCGCGTAACATTATATAGAGAATAATGAAAATAACCATTACAAGTGAAGCACTACTTCACGCAGAACAACTTAAATAAGTAGAATATTACTCCATGTGGAACCATTAATACAAGTAGAACAATTACTACGCACAGAATAACAATTTCACACAAATAATAGTGAAAGTAATCTGGAATAGGTGGTAGGGTTCATGAGTTACTTTCATATTGGGATATTCCGGAGAACTTAGCTTGGTGGCTTAGATATGGAGGTAGTTAAAAGGTATCTCTCTTAACATTTTCTTGAAGTACAAGTGTTTCCTACTTTTACCTTCTTCTCTTGTACCTGTTCATGTACAACTTCTTTTCTTGTACCTATTCACGTACAGCTCTTCTTTATTAGCTCATACTCGAGAACAAGTCTTATTAAATATAATTATTTCAATAGTTACATAATAAGTTTCTAATCCTTACTCGACATTAGCTCTCAGTAACGGTTACCTAACATTAACACTCTCCTTAATAATATCATTCATTACATGTATTAAAACCTTTTCTTATAATCGTTAATTTTGGCACTATACATAGAGCCTTCACAATTCAAAAGGGAGACTTTCAAAACTATCTGACTCTAACTCAAAGCTTCTCTTTTTAGCCTATTCTCACTTAGAGTACCTATCTCTTGCTGTTCTCTTCCACTAGTTATGACACTCAATACTACAGGATTACTCCAATCTTCCTTTTCGTCACCTCCGGTACATCTCTTACTTATTTGCAATGCTTCCTTCTCTTATTACAAGAACCTCCTTGACACTCTTCTCATTTAATCATGTCAAGATTTATGAAACAAAAAATTTGTACCAAGATTTTTGCTCCACATCTTCTTCATCACTAAGGTTCAGTTTAATCATGTTGACATATGTCTTTTCTCACTAAGGTTCAATTTTATTACCTATTTGTTCCACATCTTCTTCATCACTAACAGCATCATCATGTTCTTGCTCCTCTTCATCTTCATCCAAATCGGTACCAAGATTTAGTTCTTGAGATGAAGAATCGAAGCACTAGCCTCAAAAGTCTTGCCACCAATCGAGACAGTGGCCATTGGCAACCACTGTTGACGGACCTATGCTCGAAGATCTTAGAGATAGATAGGAGGGTAGGGTTAGGGTAAGGTGGGGTGGAAGTAGTGGCGGAGGAAATGGGCGATCAAGCATGAAGGAATTACCGATGTCGCTGGTGACGATGCAAACGGTGGGCAAAGGTGGAAAGGCAGAAAATGAGGGGTTGTAAAGAAAGAATGAGGAGGATAAGGAAAACCTTGATTTTTTTATCTAATTAAATATTTAATTGTAAATTATTGATATTTATTTTTAAGGTTTTAAAGAATTTAAATTTCATTCATTAATGAAGTATATATTGTCAACGCATTATGTATAAACTCTCCCTATATATGTATTGCAATTTGTTTAATTTATAATTATAATTTTTATTTAAACATGTATAGTTTCATTAAAAAATTACAGAAAAAATAAAAAATAATGCAACAAATAACCTTTACCGCACATCAAGGAAAAAAAAGCATATTAAGCAAAACAAGTACATATTAGCTTGCAATAGAAATGATGTTGATGATATGTATGACATATACAGCTATTGCATATCCAATATAGGGCCAGGAATGAAAGCGTTGAATGTCTACTTTTGCCATTGAATGGGACTCTAGATTGCTCCAAGAGTTACTTGGAGACTTGGAATTTGTCCCCAAGGCTAAGGGAGCTGAGGAGGATGTAATTTTTAATTCTGTGGAGCAAGCAACCTTTCTTATGCTCATGTGGGATTTGTTTTGCGGTACTATTACATTCCAATCATACTTATAGGTAAGAAAAATGTATACAAACCAGGGTCGACCCTTGGGTAAAGCCACCCAAGCAAGGGCTTTAGGCCCCAAATTTGGAAAGGTTTTATAATTTTATAATACAATTATTATATTAAAAATATATAAAAATTAAAAAATATATAAAAATAAAAAATAATTAATAAAATTATTTGTTTTCTCACTTCTTTAATTATATGTCTAATAAATCTCAATTTTCTATCACTTTCTAATTTCTAAAATACTATATTATTTCTAATCAACTAACTATCATATGTATTTAATCATCTTCAATAATTATTTTTTTCTCACTTATTTCTCCTATTTCCAATTAACATATTTAATGATTTCTAACAACTATTTTTTCTCCTATATATAAAACCAATTTTTTTTAAATGTATAGTATTTAGTTTTAAATTCTTCTTTTCTCATTTGCTCTTTCTTCCTTCTTCCTTTAACTTCAATTTTCCTCCAAAGAATGCACAAGAAGTCCGTTATTTTATTATCTTTATAAAGCCGTGAACCTCATTTACGGTTTGCAATAATTATTCAGCAATTATGTACTATTGTTCTAAAATTTACAAACTTTTTTACTTTAATTTTTAATTTATATTATATTGTTATATTGTCTTTATTTTATGTGATAGTTGATTTATTTAAATTAAAAATTTTGATTATTGATTTTGTATTAACCATTTAAAAAATATAAAAATTTTGCATCTTAAAAAGCTAAAAGAAAATTTTAATAATTTTTTTAATTTCAATAAAAAAATCTTATTAAATATTTAGCTTTACACCTTTGAACTTATTGAGCCGCCTCTGTTACAAACATGATAAAAATATTTAAAACGGCTAACATTAGCAAGTACTTGTCAGCATGACTTTCGTTTTTGGTGTCGCCAATCCAGGGTCGAGCAAACAATAATGATAACACACTAATCAATCTTCCAAAACCCAGCACACCTTCATTAAATGGATACTCAAGAAACCACATCAAAACTAGTACTCTGTCATAAAATAAAAGCTTTAGTCCCTTCCCACAATTCCTAATAAGAAAAATTGAGAAGCCAACAATAAGATTGTCATGGGAATTATTTCGTTTTCCGATTTACTGATTAAACTTAATCTATGAACCTCCACTCTCCAAGCAGTTACGCAACACCCAAAAGCAAAGAACATTCTGACACCAATTCTGACAAACTTGGCATGCTATTGAATCATTTCTTCACTACTCCATAATTTTTTGATTAGAAAATCGCACAATAATGATACCATTTCAAAAGCACATGAACCCATTTGGAATTTTGACTAAAACTTAAGAGGGTTGGGGTATTTTACCCTTAATGTATTGTTCCCATGTATCACCCATTACTTTAAAGATCTTCATGTTTTAGAGATGGGCTAGTAATTCCTCTACTCTTACCCAGACTTTATACTTTCGACCATCCTTCTTCAAACTCTTAGGCTTAATGCTTTTAAACCACAACTCAAGGGTGTGTTTATATTGTCTCAACATAACCTCCATCTCCTAAGTAGCTTCGAAAGTGACGATTATGTTAAGACCACCAATTGGTCTCACTTTTATTCTCACCCCCTTCGAGGGAAAAAAGTAATAGATATCCTCACAATAGCAAGGTTTCTTGAGTTGACCCATTACGCTCCTTTATAGCCATTCCACTTCCTCCTCATTAATAGACACTTTTATCCCATCAAGTTTAATCCCCTCTTGATTACCATGATGACTAGTCCTTCTATTTCTCTTTTTTTCTTTGGTCCTTGTTCGCCTCACTAGTAACCACATCTTTAAAAGACCTCACAATTACCTTTGTACCTTTTAGGCTTCGACTATCGTTCCAAATGTGACCTTCCTCCCTCACTTTGGAACCCATTCTATGTGTTTCCTGTACATGTAAGTGCTATCCAACTAAAGGAATGTTATGACCTAGCTCCATTACTGTGTATAACTCAAATTTGGAAAGGTACCTAACAAAAACAAACCTCGAAGCCCTACTTTTTGCCAACTTCAGAAGATAGAGATCCATAACCACCCCAAACTTATCAAAGAATTCTTTTAGATCTCTCCACCTTATCTCCCATCCTATGTTATCCACAAACGCAATGAACACATTCATTCTCCACTGATCAAATTGTTTGAACCTTTTCACCTTTGCCACTCTACAGTCCTCCCTGAAGCTCCTCCCATCCTCATAATTACTTGATTCCCTATGATCACCTTAAGATTCATCTGCCCTAACCTCGCTTTCTTTTTTTTTTCTCTTTCACAAGCTTTCTCTTTCTCTCTCATGTTTTTTTTCTCAAGAGTGTGCTTATGCCTAGCATTAATAACGTTGATGCTATGTAAAATATAATATTACTAATGTCTGAACACCAACTAAAAAGCCAAAATAATAGTAGTGCCTGCAAAAAGAGTGCCATTATTGCAAGATTCTTTTAGGATATTTGAAAATGCAAAGAAATGAGTGTGATGAGTATGGTGATGCAATATTTTTGAAAAAAAAAAAGTAATTTACTAAAGCGTAATTAGTTGAGGGAAATGGCATAGTCATCAAATGAACCATTAACTCACCACTAGACAAAAAGCCAAACCGGTAAAGAAAGGTATTCACCCATTGTCAAGTTGTCTAGTCCATTTGCTTCCCAACAAATGCCCATGTTCAGAAACTACTTCTCCATCATATGGAGCTAGGCTTCCTATTACGTTCGCTTCTCTAAGGGTGCTTTATTCATTTTAGGTATATGTATATTTTATATTAGTTTTTATCATGACAGTAGATCTCATATGTAAATTTAGTTCTAACATTTTTATATTTAAATTCTCAAAAAGTCTTAGAAATGTATTTAGGCACATTAATTATGTTTGCTTACATATTCATTTCTTGTTCTTAGTACGCTTATATATTCTAATGATCCAAGATTTGGCGCGTCTGGTATGTGGTATCTACCTTTGAGCCAATTGGTTTGGTCAAGGAATATATATTGTCATTTAATGCATACTGAATCGCATAACTATATATGATAGAGGTTTTCTTTCATGTTAGTGCAATAATAAAGAGTTATTAAGTACTAATTGGATGAAGCCCATGGAACATAAAGGCCTTGCAAGAGAATTGTAAAATTGTTACAATTATGAGATCACTATGCATTAAAGCCATGTTCCTAAAATTATTCCTAGTCATTGTATTGTCAATATAGGGCATTGACAATGCTCAAAGACTGATACATGTTAAGCCTCATTACTTAGGAAGTAAGCAATCAATATCATAAATTGAAGTATATAGGATACTTGAGGATAATATGTAGGTGCTTGTTAAATAACAAGTTCACTGAACATGACCCGTTATGAGAACTCCATTTGGTATCACTCAAGTGTCTATGAAATATGTTCTCATGTGATAGTCGTCCAACCAGTCCTCAGACTTGAGACACCAGGTTATCTTTTATGGGGAATGACATACTTTGATTTCATCTCTATAGGTCTGGAGGCTACCAAATACCTAAATAGGGTGTTTTTGGGTATGCCATGAAACATGCGAAGGTGAATGAGTGATTAAGAGAGGATTCAACACCCCAAGTGATATGAGGGAATGTATCTCACTTGTTTTCAATTCTTGATTAACTTGTATAAAGTCTTTGGCCAAAGCATGATGAATTTGAGAAAAGTTGGTTTCCTAAATTCATAAGGTTAGTCATAAATTATAAGAACTAATATGGAATGCTATAAGTAGACGCTGAGCCATGCTTTATGAAATATCTGGGATATTTCATGAAAGGATCATATTACACTGAGAGGCTTATTACTGAAGGGTTTTGTCAAATTCTTTAATTGACTCTCTAACATTTGGATGGTCATGATGTAGTGTTAGATGTCGCTCATGATCTGTAAATATAAATCAATTATCAAATTGATATTTGGTTAGGATTTATATTTATTACCAACATGTTAGAAGCCTAATGGGTCACACACATTAAGTGATATGATTAGGATTAAATAAGAATAATTAATTAAGTTGGACTTAATTGAAATAGACCAAAATAAAGTGAAAAATTAATTAAGTTCACAAAGACTAATTAAATTAAAATACAATTGTTGTATTTACGATTGCAACTTAGTTTGGCTATATAAATATGTTATGTTAACAAATTAAAACTCTAAACCTCCAACCACTTTTCAGTCGTTTCATAAAATAAGAAAAGAAAAATAGTTTTCTTCGTCTGACAAAAATAAGATTCGGCAAGAATTTTTATCCTTTTGTTTTAGAAACAAAACTTGCTAGCACAAGTAAAAAAATCTTACCTCTGAAAAGGTCTTATTCGGTCATTGTGTGGATCACTATTAGAGGCCAAACACTTGGGTGGTTGAAGATTTGACAAATCCTAAAGGTGAAGAAGCAAAGATTTTGATTTAATTGGATTTTAATTACAAACTCTAGAGCAAGGTACGTAACTCTTAAACTTATGAATGTTCATAATTAATTAAAAAATTACATGAAAAACACAAACATTGATCCTATAGGATTCGACTGTTTCTCTGATTAAATACTAGTTTATTATTCAATTGCGTTATAGTTTTAAATTTATTGATTATTTTCATATTTGAACATGATTTAATTGGCTCATGCTTCATGTTTCGGGGAGAATGGAATATATATATATATATATATATATATATATCTATATTATATATANCAAACTTGGTGTATATTATATATATATATTATATATATATATATATTATGTTTTTCTTTTGCACTAGCCAATCAACACCTTTGATTGCTTTATTTTACGTTGAATATACACTTTCCCCTCCCTCCCCCACAGCTTGTCATTACGAATTAGCATAAACTTTAAAAATGTTATTATTTTAAGATTTTCTATTAAAAAAAAAAGAATGAGTATCATTTCTATCTAGTGATGGAATCAGGGTTTCGTATTTGAGGATGGACAAGAGGTAGGTTAGTCATGAAGTCTTAAGACAATGAGGCTTGGAGAATAATTGATCTACTACAATAAGTATTACTTTATTCTCTAAATTTACTAAAATTAATTTTTGATTAATTGCTGTGAAACATCTCATCAAATAAGAAATTATTATCAAGACAAAACTATGAAATTTAAAAAAAACAAATGTATATTATGGAAATATATAAAAGCAACATTTAAATTTATTCGCATAAACAACAAAGAATATGAGTTCTCTATCATATATTATAACCAGAATGTCCAAAAAGTCCTAACCATAACAAACCAAGAAAAGCACAATCTTCTAAGCCAAGAGAGGCCCAACCCTCTAAAAGACCGTGATCAAGATTAATCATTAATATTATACTTAATTACATATGTTTTAATATGTTAAAGTGTGTTAGTGTGTTGTCATGTCTCCCTCAACAAAAAAACTTTAATAGATGAAAAAGCATAAATTTGTGTTATTTATTGATTTGTTTATTTGACATGTTTATTGATTTATTATGTTAAAGATTATAAACTTGATTATATTAGCAATGATCATCGATACATGTAAAATTTCATAAAAAAAAATATCCTCCGCATTACATTTAATGAAGTAATTGCATATATCTCTTCTCATTTAATGATGTCGAGATTTATGAAATAAAAAATCTGTACCATGATTTTTGCGCTACATCTTCTTCATCACTAAGGTTCAGTTTAATCAGGTTGACATATGTCTCTTCTCACCAAGGTTCAGTTTTATTGCCTATTTGTTCTACATCTTCTTCATCACTAACGGCATCATCATGTTCTTGCTCCTCTTCATCCTCATCCAAATCTATACCAAGATTTAGTTCTTAAGATGAAGAATCGAAGCACCAGCCTCAAAAGTCTCGCCACCAACCGAGAGTGGCCATGCAACCACCGATGATGGACCTATGCTCGAAGATCTTAATGATATATAAAAGGGTTGGGTTAGGGTGAGATGGGGTGGAAGTAGTGGCGGAGGAAGTGGGCCATGAAGCATGAACGAATCGCCGATGTCGCTGTCGACGATGCAGATGGTGGGCCAAGGTGGAAAGGCAGAAAATTAGGGTTTGTAAAGAAAGAACGAGGAGGATAAGGAAACCTTGATTTTTTATCTAATTAAATATTTAATTATAAATTATTGATATTTATTTTTTAGGTTTTAAAGAATTTAAATTTTATTCATTAATGAAGTATATATTGTGAATGAATAAAGTATAAACTCTCCCTATATATGTATTGCAAGTTGTTTAATTCGTAATTATAATTTTTATTTAAACATTAAAACATTACAACAAAAAATTAACAATAATGTAACAAATAACCTTTACTCCACATCAAGAAAAAAAAGTATATTAAGCAAAACAAGTACATATTAGCTTGCAATAAAAATAATGTTGATGATATGTACGACATATACAGATTATGCATATCCAATCTAGGGCCACGAACGAAAGCGTTACACGACTACATTTTCCACTGAACGGGACTGTAGATTGCTCCATGATTTACCAAAAGACTTGGAATTTGTCCCTAAGGCTAAGGGCGCCAAGGATGCAGTTATTAATTCCGTGGAGCCAGCAACCATTTCCATGTTCATGTGGTATCCGCTCTATGATACTATTACATTCCAATCATACCTATAGGTAAGAAAAATGTATACAAGCATAATAAAAATATTTAAAACGGCTAACATTAGCAAGTACTTGTCAGCAAGACTTTCGTTTATGGTGTCGCCAATCAAGGGTCGAGCAAACAATAATGAAAACACACTGACGAATCTTCCAAAACCCAACACACCTTCATTAAATGGATACTCAAGAAACCACATCCAAACTGGTACTCTGTCATAAAACAAATGCTTAAGTCCTTTCCCTAAAATTCCTTTCACAACTCTTAATAAGAAAAATTGAGGAGCCAACCATAAGATTGTCATGGGAATAGTGTCATCTTCTGATATTCTTCGGCCAACCTTACTTTCAAATTTCCTGATTGAACTTAATCTATAAACCTCCACTCTCCACGCAGCTATGCAACACCCAATAGCAAAGCACATTCCAATACCAAATCTAACAAACCTGGCACGATGTTGAATGCTTTCTTCACTACTCTAGAATTTTTTTATCAGAAAATCGCACAATAATGATATGATGAAGGTTGTAAAGCTTTGAAGCACATAGAATGAAGTTAAAGGAATCCTATTGAGTGAATATATAGGAATCCAAAGATCAATCCGATCATCTAGATTTTCACTTTGTTCTATAAACATAGTGTATCCCGTTGCCTCCACTAGACTATAAACGATGAATGTTATCCAAAGAGGTGGCAATTTTACTAGGGGCTTTGCTTGATTCATTCGTTCAGCAACCATCTTTCCTGCTGGATTTTCATGGTCGTAGCAGCACTTGCCAGAGCAGAAAACTAAATAAGCTACCACAACAATTTTTAGTGAAACCTTGAAGGTTTCATCCCATTCAAGGCTTGATGCAAATGTTGAAGATACGAAGGTTCCTAGAAACACTGCAATATAATTCCAAAAATTAACACGATTTGTAAGTGTACCCTCGTATTTCTCCATATGTTGTTTTTGGGAAAACCGATCTTCCATTATCTCAGTCTCATCAATGTCCATCGTCGCACAAAACTGGTCATCAAGAAATGTTTGTAACGAAGCATCTTGTCCCGCTGTGCCAAGCATAAATAACGTTAATGCTACATAAAATATAATATTGCTGACATGTGAAGCAAGAAGCCAACTAGAAAGCCATAATACCAATAATGCCTGCAAAAAGAATAATATCATTATTGCGAGTGTTTTCTACGATATTTAAAATGCAACAGAGTTTAGTGCGATGAGTATGGTGATGTAGTAGTATTTTGAAAAAATATGGCGGTATATTAACACAACAACTTGGACACAGGATAACTCATGTGATATGTGTTGGAAAATAGTGTATTTCATAAGGTTCAAACATCCCACATTGCCAAGATACATAAAAGGTGAATGCTTTATATATGAAAACCAACTATGAGCTTATTGCTAGCAAGAAAAACGGAGTGGGCTCGCGCGCACACAAGATTGGGCCAAACCTTTAGAAATTTCAGATTTCCCCCCTTGTGCGTGAATACACATGTGGGCTGTGCCTAAGTGACTTTTTGTACCTTGGCTTTAATTTTTTTAAGCTTTTTTAACCTTTGATTAAATCAAACTCAAACTCTACCATGCTTACTTAGTTCTCCTAGTTTTGCTCCAATGTTTATCTGACTTAGTATAAATGCTGACCAGGTTTTTCTTAACTCCTTAATTTGGTGCAACGTTCACCTTATTTGGTGCAATGTTCACTTTACTCCATGCCTATAAATACAACCTCACACCCTTACTCATAATACATACCAAAGCTTTGCTTCTCTTAAGCTTTCTCCACTAATTTCCTCTGCCTTCTTTTTTCTCTTAAGCTTTCTCTGCCTCCTTTCTTTTTTAGTTAGGTTTTTTCCTTTTTGCTGTTCCTGTCATCCCTTAATAGTTTGTGCAAACTATAAGGAAGGGTCTGTTGAATCTTGGAGGATAACCGTTACAGTCCTTTTACACTGAGTTTTATACTTCGAATGGGCAAAAATTATCCTTAAAGACAGTGATACCACGCCTCAGACCAATTACTGTTTTACTTGTTTTATATTCCTTTGTTGCTAATAATTTTTTTTTAACATTCTTAAGGATAATGGATTCCCACGTTGATAATGTTGCTGCCACTGTTCCTAATGTTGCCTCTGTCCCTATTGCCACCACTACTGTCAACAGTTCCCTCATAGCTTCCACTCTGATGACCATTACTCCTATGCCCTCGGTTTCATATGCCAAACCATTTTCAGATATTTCCAAAATAGAAGTCTTTGATGGCAGAAACTTCAATCCTTGATGTTCATGGGGTGGCTTTTGCACTAATTGATTCCAAGCCAGATGATGTCAAGATGCTAGAATCATGGATGCATGCAAATAAGGTATGTAGGCATACAATTATTAGCACACTTTCTAATGAGTTGTTTGATGTATACAACCCTTACAAAGAAGCAAAGCAAATATGAGAGTCAATGAAAGCCAAATACAATGGTGAAGATGTTGGGAAATAGAAGTTTGTGATTGGTAACTTTTATCGTTGGAAGATGACAGATAACAAGGACATCAAGAGTCAGATCAATGAATACCACAAGCCGGTGGATGATTTGAAGGTTGAAAAAATCAACTTGTAAGAAGAATTCGTTGCTAGATTGCTGATTGAGAAGTTGCCAGAATCTTGGAATGGATACAAGCAACAACTATAGCACAAGGAAAAGCAGTTGTCACTTGCAGATTTGATTGTGCACATCATCATTGAAGACACAACCCGCAGGGAGATTAAGGCCTCCAAAGCTAAGGAAATTGCAACTAAAGCCAATCTGGTGCAAGGCAGAACCCAGCGTCAACAAAGGTACCCTTATAAACCTAATCATAAACCTAAAGCTTCTCATCCCACTTTCAAAAAGAAGGGTAGTTGTTTTGTCTGTGGAAAGCCAAGGCATCATGCAGCACAATGCAGGAAAAGAGCAAAGGGAAATGATAAATCTGCTAATCTAAGAGTCAACTTGGTCAAAGCAGATGAATCCGACGATGTAATTGCTGCGGTCATTTCACAAGCAAATATGGTGGCCAGTGTGAAGGAATGGGTGGTAGACTCAGGTGCTACCAAGCATATTTGTGCAAACAGAAATGCCTTTACCTCTTATACTCCAGTAGGGGAAGAAGAAGAGACAAAATACCTTGATAATTCTCGAACTGCTCAAGTTCTTGGTAAAGGGAAAGTCTTTCTCAAGCTCACATCTGGCAAGACCCTAGCTTTGAATGATGTTCTTCATGTTCCCAATATAAAGGCAAACCTGGTATCTGTAGCCTTATTAGGCAAGGTTGGGGTGAAAGTGTTATTCGAATCTGAGAAGATCGTGATGACAAAAAATAATGTGTTTGTGGGTAAGGGTTATTGCAATCAGGGACTCTTTGTACTTAACATTTCTAATGTTTTGAATGAAAATGACAATTCTTCCGCTTACATAATTGACTCTGTTGATTTATGGCATGGTAGACTAGGACATGTTAGCATTCCCTATATTAAGAAAATGCAATCACTAGGTTTAATTTCTAGTATTAAAAATGGATGCTTTAATAAATGCAAAATATGTGCTGAAACGAAATCAACTAAGAAAACTTGTAGTTCAGTAAATAGGGAATCTAAATTATTAAGTTTAATTCATACAGACTTAGGAGATCTAAAACAAACTGTGACTAAAGGTGGTAAGCAATACTATGTTACATTTATTGACAATTATTCTAGATTTATTAAAGTTTATTTGCTTAGGCATAAAGATGAAGTTTTTGACATATTTATTAAATATAAATCTGAGGTAGAAAATCAACTGAATAAAAAGATAAAAAGAGTTAGATCAGATAGAGGGGGTGAATATATATCGATTAATGAAGCTTGGAGAATAATTGATCTACTACAGTAAGTATTACTTTATTCTCTAAATTTACAAAAATTAATTTTTGATTAATTGCTGTGAAACATCTCATCAAATAAAAAATTATTATCAGGACAAAACTATGAAATTTAAAAAAACAAATATATATTATGGAAATATATAAAAGCAACATTTAAATTTATTCGCATAAACAACAAAGAATATGAGTTCTCTATCATATATTATAACCAGAATGTCCAAAAAGTCCTAACCATAATAAACCAAGAAAAACCCAATCTTCTAAGCCAAGAGAGGCCCAACCCTCTAAAAGACCGTGATCAAGATTAATCATTAATATTATACTTAATTAAATATGTTTTAATATGTTAAAGTGTGTTAGTGTGTTGTCATGTCTCCCTCAACAAAAGAACCTTTAATAGATGAAAAATCATAAATTTGTGTTATTTATTGATTTGTTGATTTGACATGTTTATTGATTTATTATGTTAAAGATTATAAACTTGATTATATTAGTAATGATTATCGATACATGTAAAATTTCAGCAAGAAAATATATCCTCCACATTACATTTAATGAAGTAATTGCATATATCTATTCTCATTTAATCATGTCGGGATTTATGAAATAAAAAATCTGTACCAAGATTTTTGCTCCACATCTTGTTCATCACTAAGGTTCAGTTTAATCATGTTGACATATGTCTCTTCTCACCAAGGTTCAGTTAAATTACCTATTTGCATCTTCTTCATCACTAACGGCATCATCATGTTCTTGCTTCTCCTCATCCTCATCCAAATCTATACCAAGATTTAGTTCTTAAGATGAAGAATCGAAGCACCAGCCTCAAAAGTCTCACCACCAGTCGAGAGTGGCCATGCAACCATCGATGATGGACCTATGCTCGAAGATCTTGATGATATATAGAAGGGTTGGGTTGGGTTAGGGTGAGGTGGGGTGGAAGTAGTGGTGGAGGAAGTGGACGATGAAGCATGAAGGAATCTCCGATGTCGCTGCCGACGATGCAGACAGTGGGCCAAGGTGGAAAGGCAGAAAATGAAGGGTTGTAAAGAAAGAACGAGGAGGATAAGGAAAACCTTGATTTTTTTATCTAATTAAATATTTAATTGTAAATTCTTGATATTTATTTTTAAGGTTTTAAAGAATTTAAATTTTATTCATTAATGAAGTATATATTGTTAATGCATAAAGTATAAACTCTCCTTATATATGTATTGCAAGTTGTTTAATTAGTAATTATAATTTTTTTTAAACATTAAAAAATTACAAGAAAAATTAAAAATAATGTAACAAGAAACCTTTACTCCACATCAAGAAAAAAAGGGATATTGAGCAAAACAAGTACATATTAGCTTGAAATAGAAATAATGTTGATGATATGTACGACACATACAGATTATGCATATCTAATCTAGGGCCACGAATAAAGGCGTTGAACGACTACTTTTCCACTGAACGGGACTCTAGATTGCTCAATGATTTACTAGGAGACTTGGAATTTGTCCCCAAGGCTAAAGGCACCGAGGAGGATGCAGTTATTAATTCCGTGGAGCTAGCAACCATTTCCATGCTCACGTGGGATCCGCTCTTCGGTACTATTACATTCCAATCATACCTATAGGTAAGAAAAATGTATACAAACATGATAAAAATATTTAAAACGGCTAACATTAGCAAGTACTTGTCAGCTTGACTTTCGTTTATGGTGTCGCCAATCCAAGGTCGAGCAAACAATAATGATAACACACTAACGAATCTTCCAAAACCCAGCATGCCTCCATTAAATAAATACTCAAGAACCCACATCGAAACTGGTACTCTGTCATAAAACAAATGCCTTAGTCCCTTCCCCAAGATTCCTTTCACAACTCCTAATAAGAAAAATTGAGGAGCCAACCATACGATTGTCATGGGAATTCTGTCACCTTCTGATATTCTTTGGCCAATCTCATTTTCAAATTCGCTGATTGAACCTAATCTACGAACCTCCACTCTCCAAGCAGTTATGCAGCACCCAATAGCAAAGAACATTCCAATACCAATTCTGACAAACCTGGCACGATGTTGAATGCTTTCTTCACTACTCCAGAATTTTATTATTAGAAAATCGCACAATAATGATATGATGAAGGTTGTAAAGCTTTGAAGCACATAGAATGAAGTTAAAGGAATCCTATTGAATGAATGTATAGGAATTCTAAGATCAATCCGATCATCTAGATTCTCACTTTGTTCTATAAACAGAGTGTATCCCGTTGCCTCCACTAGACTATAAACGATGAATGTTATCCAAAGAGGTAGCAATTTTACTAGGGGCTTTGCTTGATTCATTCGTTCAGCAACCGTCTTTCTTGCTGGATCTTCATGGTCATAGCAGCACTTGCCAGAGCAGAAAGCTAAATAAGCCACCACGACGACTATTAGTGAAACCTTGAAGGTTTCATCCCATTCAAGGCTTGATGCAAATGTTGAAGATACGACCGTTCCTAGAAACACTGCAATATAATTCCAAAAATTAGCACGAATTCTAAGTGTATCCTCATATTTCTCCATATGTTGTTTTTGGGAAAACTGATCTTCCATTATCTCAATCTCATCAATGTCCATAGTCGCAAGAAACTGGTCACAGAGAAATGGTTTCAACGAAGCATCTTGTCCCGCTGTGCCTAGCATAAATAACGTTAATGCTACGTAAAATATAATATTGCTGACATGTGAAGCAAGAAGCCAACTAGAAAGCCATAATACCAGTAATGCCTGCAAAAAGAATAATATCATTATTGTGAGTGTTTTTTGCGATATTGAAAATGCAATGGAGTTGAGTGCGACGAGTATGGTGATGAAGTATTTTTTTGAAAGGACATGGCGGTGTATTAATACAGCAACCTGAACACAGGATAACGCATGGTGGTACGTGCCTAAAAGGTGCATGGGTTGCTCAAAAAAATAGCATTGTTCGCTTGCATGGAAGCTTATCATTACTCACAAGTGAACGGGCGTTTGTTGAGGTTGATATATATTTGAGTGTGGTATCTCACGACACTAAAATGTGGTATAAACATGGAAGATCCAAAAATCCATTAACTAATTAGATTAATGGGATATCTCTGTGTTGAAGATATGGTTTATCTCCCAACAAATTTCAATATTAATGACTTCTGTTTTTTGTTTTCTTAATCGAAATGTGATTTTTTTTTTACACACAATTTTAGAAAGAAAGGAAATTTACAACTGCCCTCTACCATTGAATTATTAAATGTTCTTGATCACAAACTATAAGAAAATTTAAGGTAACTCATTGCATATTTAAATATTAATTGTTTAGCTTAATTTTCCGAAATAATTTTTCTACTCTAGAAAACTTCTGATATTATTAAAATAATTCTTTTTAGCTTTTCATAAAAAGTTTAACACATGATTACATGTATTGAATGTAAATAAATAATTTCTTGTTTTCAAATTCATAGAGTAAGTGATTTAGTATTAAAAAAAATGCAGATAAAAATTACTATCTTTGTTCCAGATTTAATGTCTACATTTTCTTTTTTAATATGTTCCATAATTATATCCACTTTCCATTTTTAACATTTACAACTCTTACTTTTTCTATGTTATATATTAATTTTTAATATATTTTTTTATTTTTTAATATTGTAAAAACTAAAATTTATTGATCAACATTATAAAAAATATATTAAATAAACTAAAGCCAAAATGTTATTCCTAATCCTCTCCTATGTTAAGTCCAAAGTGAATATTGGATTTCGAATGAAAAAAATATGAATGATATAAATTTAATTTTATACCGTTCATATTTATCATAGTATTGTGTAACTCTTGATAAAAACATTTGAAAATATCATAAGAATATATAAAATGCAAAGAAAATAGGGTGAAGAAAAAAGAGGCACAGGACAAGGCAAGAGGAGACTCGTTTGAGATGCAACTAACTACAATAGTGTAAGTCGGAGACAAGTGCTGACAGATGAAGAATAAACTTACGATGATCAAAGCTGGAACAGTGCAAACGAGGAGTTTGAACCGGCCTATGCGATCAGCTGCGATGTGGTCGAGGACAATAGACGTAAACATTGTTACGCCTTCAAAGGCATTTGCAAAGGCTGCAGCTTTTCGGAGAGATGACTTGTCCCAAATGAACTGGATATACGATATCAAGAAAGCTCTAAATGCGTTGTCTACAAAGGCCTGGCTCATAAGCAAACCTATCATCGGATATGGTAGCCATCCATTAAAATTATGTTAGTGTAACAATTAATAACGAATACTAGCTAGTACTATTTTTCTTTTGGAATTCTTTTAGCCCTTCCTATTCAAGAATAGCGTAGATACCTGAGATGAATAGGGCACCCTTAGAGAAGCGAACGTAATTGGACGCCCACGTCCACATGCTAGAGAAGCAGTTGTTATAGAAATTGCAGTAGCAACCATTCATTTCTCAAGTTTAATCCTCCCTCCTGCTTGATGTATTACTTCCACGAATTAAACTGGGCATCCAAGTCCTCCCATTTCAACCTTTTAAGAAACTAAATTTCTCTCAACGTCAAGACACATATGGTCTTATAATAAAGCAAGTCAATGTGGATGCCGTCAATCAGTCAAATAAAAGTTCTGTCACTTTGTAAAATAATGGGTTCAAAGTCATGTTTTGAAAATTCTGGGAAGAACCCACCCAAAGGAGATGAATCTACTTAAAATTATAATAACAAAATATATTGGTAATGTGTTTCCGATTCTAAATTATAAAATAATGAATCTAGTGACATAGATTATCGATGGTGAAGATGTAGTCAGCATTTTTGCGATGTAAAGACAAAGATGGAGGTAGGTAATTAATTAAGTTGATAGAAGCGTGCTTACTAATTAAGTTGGTAGAAGCGTGCTTTGTATTAAGACCTCGTATGGTCAAGTTAATGATATGATCAAAAAAATATATATTTCTATGAAGAAATAAGAGTCTATCTAACTACTTTGGTTATTGAGCTTACTCATAAAATTTTTAGACCATAGTTCCAATGATATAAACCATTTATTGAGCTAATCTCAATTTTTCTCCTCCAATTCTTCAAAAGGGATTTCATCCAAAAAGGATATTAGGCAATGCTTTGGGACTCGCATGATATTCTGTAATAGCCACTACAATGTTTTTTAACTAGGGAAGATTCTCATATCTGATTTTACCCATACATCTTTTACTTGATTGAATATTGCAGGCTTTCACCATATTTGTTTCAGATATATGCTCTGCTTTTTCATTCTTACTCGTCAAGGCTTGTGCATAATATTAGACAACTTTGCACTCGGAGATGGATTCTGTTTCTTCTGGCCACTGTAATCACCTCCTCTTCTTTCTGGATAACCCTTCCCTGGTTGTTCAGTGCTTCGTTTTTTCCAATAAAAAATTCTGCACCCAAATCTAACAATGTTGACCTCAAGTCTTTGGTCCAATGACCAAGCTCCAGTCAATCTTGAAACTGCTCTTTGAACATCTGCTGGTACCTCATATCTACAAATCAAAATTTACTCCCCTACTTGATTTTTTTTCTTAACTATATAAACATAAACCACCTTACAAACTTGTTGGAAAATTCTTTTCACCTCCAATGTACTCTTAATGGAATATTGTTGGCAATGAAGTTATTTTCTTACTTTCCCGGATCAATGCTGTAATTAATTACAAAACTTAATGAAAATGCTTGTACTATTAGAAGAATAGATGATAATAATAAGAAGTTAACGAGATGAGAAATCCATTTCCATAGATATTTATTATTGAATTAATTGTTCGTTTAAGATGTATTACATAACTTAACAATGCAAAAAACCTCTTTTATAGACCATAGATCATCCTTGAACTAAGTCAATGAATTTTTTTTTAAGCAAAAACACTAGTTAGGTGCTGTAAAATTATAATTAAGATTTAGCAAGTGTCTAGCTGTTTCTCGATCTAGTCATGGAATCAAAATTATAAAAAATTGGTATGTTTGAATAACGCAGCAATGACAAATTCTGGTCCAAAGGGGTTTTGTCATCTCCACCGTGATGAATGTGTTTAAGATTATAAATATATGATTCCATAATGTTTCATTTTGGCACATGGAGTTAAGGATAAGACATGATTATAATAAAATAACTGAAAAAAAAACAAATGAAAGTTTGGGGAGAAGACAGAAATGGTATTGATAATTATATATATGAAAGTACACATCATTACTTAAACCTTTGGGCACGTTCACGTTTGACAGATTATGAAAAAAATCATACTTTAATAAGTCTTTAAGTTATAATTTTTGTGATTTTGTCAAATCAAAAGACACATTACCAAAAAAAACTCTTTTTTTTTTATAAAAAAAACTTTATTAAACACTAATTAAATGAAGGAAACTAATTCCCAACATATCCTTCATAAGAAAAGATCTAGAGTCTATGGATGACACATTATAAAATTCGTAATCCTCTTCTATGGAGAAATAAGACCTTTTTTTTGAATTAATGAGTTTTATTTTATATTTGTTGTTTTTTACTGTTTTTTATTATTATGAAGGTTCATAATCATTTGTGGGATTGATAATTCATTTGGTGTCCTCTTTTTACTATCAAAATCTTCCTCTTTGGTTGTTTTTTAAACTTGGGTCTTTTATTTTTTTATTTGTTATTTTTGTTTATTTTCATGTTCATTAAGAGTATACATAATTAACTAATTTATTATTTAGAACAAATAAAGTTATTATATACGCTCCATAATAAAAAATAAAAATGAAAAAAAAATTTCCATATCATCCTACTCTCAATAATTATTTTCAACATCTATTTTAAAATAATGTTTCAAATTAGTGACATTTTGAAAAGTGTAAGGGGTGGTAATGCTTAAAGAAGTTACACTCGTTTGTTACCACGCCACCTGTTATTTTAATAGTATAATGCTAATATTTTAAACTTTTGTTTGGTTTTTAGGACAGGGAAGACAATATTTTAGTTGATTGCAAGAAACATCTTGTTCAAAACTATAGCTTCCGTTGTCAAATTGACTTTGATAAAAAAAAAAAACGGAAAATCTTACTCAATCTAGTAATGGGAAAGCAGGAAGCCCATTGATGGTTATATATTACTCGATCTAGTCTCTGAAACATCTGAGAATTTGTACATGTATACGGGTTGCTTTCAAAGCCACCATCCATTAAGCCATAGTCGAGCAAAGTTGCTGCAAAATCTTCCATTGATCCACTATGAGGAGCTGCTCTATAAAGTCTTTTTTCCGTCTTCAGTATGACATTAAAGTCCCCACCCACGAACCATGGTGCATGAATGTCTGCTGAAAGACTTTTCAAACAATCCCAAAGTGGTATTCTCTCAAACCTGGTGCATTTGGCATAGATAAAGGAAGCAAAAATAGGAATTGCCAGCCATGGGAATGACAAACGAACATGTAAACACTGAACATGATTAAATAAAACTTCACACGATAAGTCATATGAACAAAACACCCATATTTTCTGAGAACAATTTGTAATAACCTTCTCAAAGCCCAGTTTCCTGCAAAAAAATTCTGCTTTCTGAGCCTCAACCATAGGCTCCAATATAACTAGAATTTTGAGTTTATAAAGCAACTTCAATTGTTTGATTCTTCCCTGAGTAACCTTACTTGAGAAGCTTCTTACATTCCATATCAACATATTAATCATGGACAAGTATGAGCTAGAGAGTATGCTGATTTAGTTAGCATTTTGCAATGGAGGTTAATAATTAAGTTGATTTAAAACCTTGTATGGTCAAGTTAATGATATGGTCAAAAAAATTATATATGAAGAAATAAGAGTCTATCTATCTACTTTGGTTAATTATAGAGCTTACTTAGAAGATTTTTAGACCATAGTTCCACTAATATAAACTATTTATTGAGCTAGTCTCAATTTTTCTCCTTCAATTCATCATAAGGGATTTCATCCGAAAGAATATTAGGAAATGCTTTGGGACTGTTGAAATATGGCTTCATCTTGCTGCCAAGCTGATTCAAAGGCTGAAGTTTACAAGAAATTCATAGCTGCAGAAAGAATAGTAGTTTTTGTCGGTTTATCTTTATTTTTTTTATTTGTTATTTTTTTTCTTTGTCTATCAATAATATTTTTCTTCCAAATACTGTGTCGTTTTACTTGTGTAGCCGTTAGGCTTGTGTGGCTGTCTTGGGAATCTGAGCATAACTCCCTATGCACTATTCTTTCAGCTGTTTCTAGATAACCAGGTGTCCTTAGCTAGTTGTCTATTTCTCTCTCATGTAACGACCTATAAATACCATTTTACCTTGTTTAATGAATGGGTATGAAGCACACCGCTTTGCGCTCATCAAAAAAATTCTCTCTATCTTCTTTCTTAATAAGCTTTTCTCTCTGCTCCTCTGTTCTTTAGTTCATTCATTTTTCTAGAATACTCAATTTCTCATCATGGTATTAGAGCTCTGCAACGAGTCTTAAAGGGCTGTTTTCTTCTTTTCCTCATTATCATTCTTCACTTTAATCATCCTTTGTGTGGTTTAGTGTTCATGGTTACTGCTAGATTCAACACCTCAGCTCCACCAGTCTTTACTGGTGAAAACTATGTTATTTGGTTAGTAAAGATGAGGTCGTATTTGAAGGCTTATAGTCTTTGGGAGGTTGTGGAGACTGGTGAGGATCCTGTTCAATGTCATGCTAACCCCACTTTTGCTCAAATTCGACAGTTTGAAGAGAACAAAGCTAAAAGGTACAAAGCTCTGTCCAGTTTATATTCAGCTATTTTTGATGAGATTTTCTCTAGGATTATGTAACTAGATAGTCCTAAGGAGGTATGAGATCACTTGAAGGATGAGTTTTTTGGTAGTGACAAGACTAGGCATATTTAGTCTTTGAATCTGTCTAGACAATTTGAAATGTTAAGGATGGAAAATGATGAAAATATTAGGGAGTTTTCTGGAAGAATGATAAGTGTTGTGAATTAGTTAAGGTTGTTGGAAAGGCTGTTATTGAGGTGAAGATGGTGCACAAGGTAATGGTGAGTTTCCCAGAAAAGTATGAATCCAAAATTTCTTCCTTAAAAGATTCCAGGGATATTACTCAAATGACTTTGAAAGAATTAGTAAATGTTCTAGAGGGTTTTGAGCAAATAAGAGCATTTAGGCAGAGAAGTGTAGCAGACAGTGCCTTGGTAGCTCATATGAGAAATGTCAAAGTGAGCAGTAACAGCACAATGAAGAATGAAGTTAATAGGAAGGATAAGGAGAAAAAAGGAGTTGATGGAAAATTTGAAAATAAAAGCAAAAGTATTAACCTTGTCCACACTGCAAGAAAACCACTCATTCTGCAAAATTTTGTTAGTACAGACCAAATGTGAAATGCAGGTCTTGTAACCAACTTGGACATGTTGAAAAAGTTTGTAAAAACAAAGGAGTTAAGTCTGAAGAGAAGGTTGCAGCAGTTGAGCAAGTTAAAGAATCTGAGGAGGTGTTATTCATGACCAGAGAAGTGGGAGATTCATTCAAAAAGAACTTGTGGTTAATAGATAGTGCCTGTTCAAATCCCTTAACTGGGGATGAGAGTCAGTTTTCTGTCCTCGATAGGAGCTACAGGTCCAAAGTTGAAATTGAAAATGGAATCTTCTTAAGGATACTCGGTTTAGGGACTGTTATGGTAGAAACTCAGTCAGGCATCAAGTGTATTTCAAATGTCTTTTTTATTCCTGAAGCTAATCAAAATCTGCTTAGTGTTAGACAGCTTACTAAGAGTCACTATGCTCTCTTTTTTAAGGATAAATGTTGCACAGTGTTTAATCCTAAAGGTGATGAACTGTTCACAGTGGAGATAAAGAATAGATGTTATCTAATTGATTGGAAGCATACTGAACAGAAGGCCTATATCAGTTCTGTTGATGATTCAGAACTGTGGCGTAGGAGGCTAGGGCATGTGCACTATAAATCTTTGCAGGATATGGCTACTCAGGAGATGGTTGAAGGATTGCCTAAGATCATTAAGCCTGACCATGTGTGTGGCACTTGTCAGTTTGGAAAGCAAAGTAGAACTTCATTTCCAAAGAATAAGGGGTGGAAGGCTACTGAGAAGTTACAGTTGGTACACACTAACTTAACAAGACCTATGTAGACTATTTCCCTTGGTGGCAGCAGGTACTACGTAGTGTTTATTGATGATATATCTAGATACTGCTGGATATATTTTCTTAAAGTTAAGACAGATGCATTGATGAACTTTATTAAGTTTAGAAGTTTAGTTGAGAATCAAGCAAATACTACCATTAAAACACTTAGAAGTGACAATGGGAAGGAATTCACAGCTACTGAATTTGAGAAATTGTTAACTCAGCTTGGCATCACTCATCAACTTACTGCAACCTATAGTCTTCAACAAAATGGAATTGCTGAAAGGAAGTATATGACACTTATGGAGATGGCAAGGTGTTTGTTATTTCAAAAGGATATTCCTAAGCTGTTCTAGGCAGAAACTGTTAATACAGTAAATTACTTACTGAATAGAACCAAGACCAGTTCAATAACAGGTAAGACTCCTTTTGAGTATTGGTTTGGTTTCAACTGAATAAAGAAAATTGTTTACAGTAGTTTCATATTTATAAAGTACACAGAATCAAAGTTAAACATGTATAGTTTCGTTAAAAAATTATAGAAAAAATTAAAAATAATATAACAAATAACCTTTACTGCACATCAAGGAAAAAAAAAAGCTTATTGAGCAAAACAAGTACATATTAGCTTGCAATAGAAATGATGTTGATGATATGTACAACATATACAGCTTTGGCATATCCAATATAGGGCCAGGAATGAAAGCGTTGAACGTCTACTTTTGCCACTGAACGGGACTCTAGATTGCTCCAAGAGTTACTTGGAGACTTGGAATTTGTCCCCAACGTTAAGGGAGCCAAGGAGGATGCAGTTATTAATTTCGTGGGGCCAGCAACCTTTCCCATGCTCACGTGGGATTCGTTCTACGGTACTATTACATTTCAATCATTCTTATAGGTAAGAAAAATATATAAAAACTTTTTATGCTGAGCAAAAAAAAAATGTATACAAACATGATAAAAATATTTAAAACCGCTAACATTAGCAAGTACTTGTCAGCATGACTTTCGCTTTTGGTGTCGCCAATCCAGGGTCGAGCATACAATAATGAAAACACACTGACGAATCTTCCAAAACCCAGCACACCTTCATTAAATGGATACTCAAGAAACCACATTGAAAACTGGTACTCTGTCATAAAACAAATGCTTTAGTCCCTTCCCCACAATTCCTAATAAGAAAAATTGAGGAGCCAACAATAAGATTGTCATGGGAATTGTTTTGTTTTCCGATTTGCCAATTAAACTCAATCTGTGAACCTCCACTCTCCAAGCAGTTTCGCAACACCTAAAAGCAAAGAACATTCTGACGCCAATTCTGACAAACCTGGCACGTTGTTGGATCATTTCTTCACTACTCCATAATTTTTTTATATTAGAAAACATCACAATAATGATACCACGAAGCTTGTAAAGGTTTGAAGCACATATAATGAAGTTAAGGGAATCCTAACGTTAATACGATTATTTGGATTCCTGCTTTGTTCTATAAACAAAGTGTATCCCGTTCACTCCACTAGACTATAAGCGAAGAATGTTATCCAAAGAGGTAGCAATTTTGCTATGGGCTTTGCCTGCTTAATTCATGCAGCAACCGTCTTTCTTGCTGGATCTTCATGGTCGTAGCAGCACTTGCCAGAACAGAAAACTAAATAAGCTACCGCAACAATTATTAGTGAAACCATGCAGGTTTCTTTCCAACGAAAGGCTTGATCCAAATGTCGAAAATACGAAGGTTCCTAAAAACACTACAATATATATTTTTCCAAAAATTAGCACGATTTTCAAGTGTATCCTCGTATTTCTCCATCTCTTGTTTTTGGGAAAACTCATCTTTCATTGTCTCAGTCTCATCAATGTCCAACGTCGAACGAAACCGGTCACAAAGAAATGATTTCAAAGAAGCGACTTGTCCCGCTGTACTTAGCATTAACAACGTTAATGCTATGTAAAATATAATATTGCTTCTAGAAAGCCATAATACCAGTAATCCCTGCAAAAAGAATGCCATTGTTGCGACATCTTTTTGCGATATTTGAAAATGCGACGGAACTATTTGTTTATATTATCAAAATAACAATGCATCTTTAAGTTGATAAGTCTGTTGAGTTCACATGTAAGTGTGAATATTATAAAAATATCATAAGAACACCTAAATTAAAATCTTAAGATCATGGTGACTTTATACATACATGCATGCATGCATATTTATATTTAAGGTCATGGTGAAATGATTATATAGTTTAATGTAATTTTAATTTGTTAACTTTGAATAAAGTATATTTTTTAGTTTATTTAGATTAATTTTTTTTTGAACCTGACTTTACAAGAATTGAAATCTTAATTCAGTTAGAATTAGGATAATGTGAGTTTTTGTAGCCAAAAATTAACTCGAGCCCATAAGATATAATTTATATAAAACTTTTGATGGATGCCATAAAACTATCATAAGAAGACCTAAAGTGCTAAACGAGTTGGGGGGGAAGAAAAAAAAGAGGCAATCAGCAAGCCAAAAGAAAACTAGTTTGAGATTAAACTAACTACAATAGTGTAAGGCGAGGACAAGTGCCGACAAATGCCGAATAAACTTACCATGATCAAAGCTGGAACAGTGCAAATAAGGAGTTTGAAATGGCCTACGCAATGAAATGCGATGTCGTGGAGGATAATAGATATAAACATTTTTATGCCTACAAAGGCATTTGTAAAGGCTGCAGGCATTTGGAGAGACGGCTTCTTCCAAATGAACTGGATATACGATATTAAGAAAGCCGTACATGCGTTGTCTAAAAAGGCGTCGCCCATAATCAAACCTGTCATCATAAATGGTAGGTAGTGTTAGGATAGTCTTGAATTGTGATTTAATTAGGATTGTTTGATTCTAATTAAATTAGTATACCTTATAAATAGTCTTTAAATCTAGTTAGATTAGAATAACAATTTCTAATTCTATTAGGATAAGATTCCTAATTAAATTAGGATAAGGTTATTGTATTTGATACTATAAAAGGACCCTATGGGTTAAAGAATAATTATCACCTAGATTTAGAGAGAGTGATTTAGGTGTACGTGGGATAAGGGTTATGAGTTTGAGACTGTTCTTGTAATCTCCTGATTTTTCTCTTAGTGAATTTTTCTCTGTTGTTGTGCCCGTGGACGTAGGTCATCAAAAGACCGAACCACGTAAATTCTTGTGTTCTTGTGGGTGTGCTTGATTTCTTTCTTTCTTTATTCTATTGATTGGGTTAGATCTTGGGCAATTCTTTAGAGACAATTCCGCAATTTCCCAACAAACTGGTATCAGAGCTTCAAGGTCTTGGATCAATCTGAATCTCGCTATGGCAACTTCGTCGACCAAGTATGAGATTGAAAAGTTTAATGGAAGAAACGATTTCAGCCTGTGGCGTGTTAAGATGCGCGCATTGCTAGTGCAACAAGGACTGTTGAAGGCACTGAAGGGAAAAGAGCATCTTCCCTCGAATTTATCTGATGGTGAGAAAGATGACCTTATGGAAAAAGCACATAGTGCTATTCTCCTTGCTTTGTCTGATGAGGTGCTAAGAGAAGTCACGGATGAAGAATCTGCTGCTGCAGTGTGGTTTAAACTCGAAAGTATTTATATGACCAAGTCCCTGACGAATCGGCTTTATATGAAGCAACGATTGTATACTCTCAAGATGAGTGAAGGTACGTCCGTTAATACCCACATTGATGAATTTAATAGAGTTATTCTTGATTTAAAGAATATCGATGTTAAAATTGAGGATGAGGACCTAGCCCTAATTCTTTTATGTTCTTTGCCTCCATCGTATGAAAATTTCGTGGATACTATGCTTTACGGCCGAGACACTCTCACTTTCGAGGATGTAAGGGCATCTTTAAATTCCAAGGAATTAAAGAAGAAAGTTGGTGGTATTCGGAATGAAAATCAAGCAGAAGGTTTGGTTGTAAATAGAGGTAGAGGTAAAGAGAAAGGCTTAGACAGAAAAGGTAAATCTAGAGCAAAAGGGAAAACTTGCTGGAATTGTGGTCAGAAAGGGCATTTTCGTCAAGACTGTATCAAATTCAAGGATGATGAAAAGTTTAATAAGTCTGAGAATACTGCAAACGTGGTTGGAGATGACTTTGATACTTTTGAGGAAACTGATAATGTTCTTGCAATTACTAATTGTAACCTGATGGATACATGGATCTTGGATTCGGCTTGTTGCTTTCATATATGTCCTAGGCGTGATTGGTTTACAACTTATCAATCTGTTAATATGGGCACTGTACAATTAGGAGATGATTTCTCTCTCTCAGTTGTTGGAATTGGCACAATTAGAATCAAGATGTTTGATGGTATGGTAAGAACACTTGAGGTAAAACATGTCCCTGACATGAAAAAGAATTTAATATCCTTGAGTTTGTTAGATAAGAAGGGCTACAAATATAGTGGCCAAGATGGTGTCTTGAATGTATCTAAAGGAGCCTTAACTATCATGAAGGGCAAGTTATCCGGTGACCTTTATTGTCTAGTGGGAAACACGGTCATTGAAACTGTTTCTGTGGTCTCATCTAATGATCCTGAAGATGATGTAACACGTTTATGGAATATGAGATTTGGTCATATGAGCGAGAGAGGGATTAGAAAACTAAGTAAGCATAGTTTGCTGTGTGGTCAAAAGAGTGGAAAGCTAGATTTCTGTGAGCAACGTAGAGTGAAATTTAGCACTAAAACTCATCAAACCAGGGGTACAGTAAACTACATCTATTTAGATTTGTGGGATCCTTCTCCGGTGGTATCAAAAGGTGGATCATTATACATGTGGATCTTTATTGATGATTTTTCAAGAAAGGTGTGGACGTATCTTCTAAAGGCTATGAGTGAAGTGTTAACCACCTTTTTGCATTGGAAGGTATTGATCGAGAAGCAGACTAAGAAAAGGATCGAGAGCTTTCGAACAAACAAAGGTTTGAAATTTTGCAAAGGTGAGTTTGGTCTATTCTACAAGAATGAGAAAATCGTTAGACATCGCACTGTCGACAAAACACCATATCAAAACGATATTGTAGAATTGATGAAGAAAACACTTTTGGAGAGAGCAAAATACGTGTTCTCAAATGTTGGCCTAACCAAAGTATTTTGGACAGAAGCTATCAACAAGGCTTGTTACTTGGTAAATCGGTCTCCATCAACTGCAATTGAATTTAAGACTCCCAAGGAAGTTTGGTCTGGTAAGCCTGCTGATTATTTTATATTGAGAGTATTTGGTTGTCCTGTTCATGTTCATGTGAGTGATGGTAAACTTGAGTTGAGGGCGACAGAGTGCATATTCCTAGGCTATGCATATGGGGTGAAGGGTTATTGGTTGTGGTGTACTGATTGTAAGTTCCCCAAGTTTATGGTGAGTCGGGATGTTACCTTTGACAAGTCTGCATTACTTTGTGGGATAAAGTCTAGAATTGCAAACACATCAGACCAAGAAGTTGGCAAGCAGGTGGAGCTTGAAATCAATGCTCTTGTGACAGTGCGAGATGATAGTGAAATCCAGAAAGAATTGCAAGAGGTACAAGAATTGGTATCTCAACGAAGCATTACTTGTATTGATGGTGATTTTGATTCTTATGTTTTATTTGTGGAAGTAGAGATTGAAGAGCCTTACTTTTATCATGAGAAAATTATATATGTCGAGTCTTCTAAGAAGATTGAGTCTCTACACTGGGATCAAACATGGGAGCTTGTGAAAACACCTAAAGTTACTATTGAAGTTGGCTTAGTGTGTGAAGGAGGTGCAAACATTAGTCGTAATGTGGTTGGCTTCTCCAAATCAGATTTTGCTGGTGATCTAGATAGTAGAAGATCTCAAACGGGGTATGTGTTCACTCTCTCAGGATCTGCAATCAGTTGGAAAGCAGTTCTTCAATCAACCTTTGCTTTGTCTACAACTGAAGCTGAATATATGGCTGTGACCGAGGCAGTGAAGGAGGCTTTGTGGCTTAAAGGCTTGGTTAGTGATCTTGGTTTTGAACAAACACAAACAGTTGTGTTTTGTGATAGTCAAAGTGCTATACATTTGACTAAAAATCAGATGTTTCATGAGAGAACCAAACACATCCAAGTCAAGTGTAACTTCGTTCGAGAGATTATTTCTAAAGGTGAGATTGTAGTAAAGAAAATAGCTACAGATGAAAATCCGGCAGATATGCTAACTAAGTCAGTTTCTGGGATAAAGTTCAAGCATTGCTTGGACTTGATCGGTGTTCGTAGTGCTTGAGGCCCATTGGGGCAGTGGCGGTGTCGACAGAGATTGGTTCGTAAGGTGGAGCTTGGTGAATTCAAGCCTAAGGTGGATAATTGTTAGGATAGTCTTGAATTGTGATTTAATTAGGATTGTTTAATTCTAATTAAATTAGTATACCTTATAAATAGTCTTTAAATCTAGTTAGATTAGAATAACAATTTCTAATTCTATTAGGATAAGATTCCTAATTAAATTAGGATAAGGTTATTGTATTTGATACTATAAAAGGACCCTATGGGTTAAAGAATAATTATCACCTAGATTTAGAGAGAGTGATTTAGGTGTACGTGGGATAAGGGTTATGAGTTTGAGACTGTTCTTGTAATCTCCTGATTTTTCTCTTAGTGAATTTTTCTCTGTTGTTGTGCCCGTGGACGTAGTCATCAAAAGACCGAACCACGGAAATTCTTGTGTTCTTGTGGGAGTGCTTGATTTCTTTCTTTCTTTTTTCTATTGATTGGGTTGGATCTTGGGCAATTCTTTAGAGACAATTCCGCAATTTCCCAACAGGTAGTCATTCATTTAATTTTGCTTTGGTATTCTTTTGCCCTTCCTATCAACGATAGCGTAGATACGTCATACCTGAGATGAATATGACACTCTTAGAGAAGCGAATGTAGTTGCACACCCGCTTCCATATTCCAGAGAAGCAGTTCTTAATACTCATCAACATTTTCGGGAAGCAACTGAAGCCAAAAATTAAAGCAGCTTATACAATATGTATCACCTTACTTAATGGTTGAAACACCTTTTTTTTACGTTTGCTCGCTTTTTATGCTAGTGGAGGACTAATTTTTAGAAATCCTTTTTTCCAAGTATCAGGACTAGGGAACAATGTGAGGTAGGCGTACGTGCTCTAGCAGAAGCATTTGGCTGAAATGGTAAACGGATTGACTAGGGCTTTGGTACGTGCAGTGCCATTGCCTCTGATTTATGTTCGAGGATCAATACGCAATGAATTTTCTATACGCAAGCAAAACAAAAAAAAAAAAAGGTAAATATCAATAAGGGTAAAATAGTCTATTAAAAAGAAGCTGCAAAGATACATATTATATAGAATACAGATGTTGCTGTTACTTTGGTGTAAGGGGTTGGTTGACTCCAAATGTATTCATTTCTCAAATTTAATCCTATCCTATATGATGTATTACTTCCATTAATTAAACTGGGCATCCTAAATAAATGAATAAACTGGACGTCCAAGTCCTCCCATTTCTTTGCTTTTAAGAAACAAAATTTCTCTCAACATGCATATGGTCTTCTAAACCAAAGTCAAGGTGGCCAAAAAAGCAATACCAAGTCAATTAGTTTTAAATAAAAGCACCGTGACTGGGTCAAATAATAGGAAAATTTTACTTGCCCTGTCATGGGATCAAAAGTCATGTTGTAAAAATGCTGCAAACACAAAGCCTCCCATTCAAAGGAGCCTCGTCACCACAGAGATGAATGTCCTTGAAATTATAATAAAAATATATGTTGGTAATTTGGTTCCAACTTTAAATTATAAAATATATGATTCTATTCACATTGGTGAAGATTTAGTTAGTATTTTTGTGATGGAGGTTGATAATTAAGTTGATTTAAAACCTTGTATGGTCAAGTTAATAATATGGTCAATAAAAATTATATACGAAGAAATAAGAGTCTATCTAACTACTTTGGTTAATTATTGAGCTTACTCATAAAATTTTTAGACCATAGTTTTACCGATGTAAACCATTTATTGAGCTAATCCCAATTTTTCTCCCTCAATTCATCAGAAGGGATTTCATCCGAAAGGATATTAGGAAATGCTTTGGGACTCGCATGATAATCTGTAATACCCACTACAATCTTTTTTAACTAGTGAAGATCCTCATATCTGATTTCTCCCAGGCCATACACCATTTACTTGATTGAATGTTGCAGGCTTTCACCACATTTGTTTCAGATATACGCTCTGCTGTTTAATTCTTACTCGTCAAGGCTTGTGCGTAATAAGACAACTTTGCACTCGAAGATGGATTCTGTTTCTTCTGGCCACTGTTATCACCTCTTCTTCTGGGTAACCCTTCCCTGGTTGTTCAGCGCATCGTTTCTTCCAATAAGAAACTCTGCACCCAAATCTGATAATGTTCACCTGAAGTCTTTGGTCAGATGACCAAGCTCCATTCAATCTTGAAACTACTCTTTGAACATCTGATGGTACCTCATATCTAACAAATTAAAATTTACACCCATACTTGATTCTTTTCTTAACTATATAAATATAAACCACCTCACAAAATTGTTGGAAAATTCTTTTATCACCTCCAATGTACTCTTAGCGTGATATTGTTGACAAAGAAAGAAGTTATTTCCTTTCAAAAAAATGAAAGAAGGGATTTTCGTGCTTTCCCCGATCAATGCTGTAATTTTTTTTCAATGATTAATGATGTAGTTAATTACACACATGGACAGACCCACGTTGGAGGGAGTGGGTGTCACATGACATCTCTCACTTCTTAAAAATGTTTTAGTTTTTATACTATATATCTAAGATTTAGAGTAATTAATATATTAATGAACTTATTTTTTTTTTATAATTTTATAGAAATTGGGGTCAAAGACTTCAGGTAAAAGTGACTTATCAAAAAATAATTTATATATTAATATTTAAATACTATAAGAAAAGATAAAAAACTTTCTTTTTATAATTTAAGATTTTATTTAAAAAGTCAAAACCTAAACTACTCTCTCTATTTAAAAATTCAAGTTCTTTCCCTTTTTGGTTTTTAGCTGTGATTTTTACTTTTTCAAAGCAATTCATCTAGAGTTTAATTTTAAGTAATTTTCAACCCAAATTAAGTTTCTAGATATTTTATATTTAAATATTTTTTGATTAATTTGATAATTTTGATTCATAATTATAATCTAACTAATAAAAAATAATATTGCATGTTAAACAATATTTTGAAATTATGAGTTTTTTATTTATTTTATAGTTATATTATTTGATTATTTGATTTTTATATTTAACTTTATCTAGTTTGTAAATGTTTATATTTAGTTTTGATCAATAAAAAGAAAATTGTTACATTGTTAGTAACTGAACTTGATAATTTACATGCTACAGAAGTTTTACTATATATATATATATATATATATTAAATTGAGGGTGAAAAAACTTACACGAATAAAAAAAGTCACAAGAGATTGAGAGCAAAGCTAACAATCAAAGAAGATTAAATAAAAAAAGAAGTTGGAAAAGTAATGAACCATCCGAACAGTTGATATTAGAGAGTTCAAAAGTGAGATAATTTTGTCAACTCTTTATTATCATAAGGATAACACTTGTTTTATCTAAATAAACAACACTTCTTTTATGACTTTAAAAAAAAATAACAATTCTTTTATCTAAGTAAATAACATTAAAAAGTTATATATATTTGTACACTTGAGGCTCCAATATAAAAAAGAATCAAAGGAGACACAATGTGGGAGCAAGAGATTTTTAAAGGGAGCGAGCAAGCTCTTCCATGGCCACGTGGGATTCGTTCTGCGGTACTGCTACATTCCAATCATGCTTATAGGTAAGAAAAATGTATTGAAACAAGGTAAAAATATTTAAAACGGCTAACATTAGCAAGTACTTGTCAATATGACTTTCGTTTATGGTGTCGCCGATCCAGGGTCGAGCAAGCAAAAGTAGAAGCACACTGACGAATCTTCCAAAACCCAGTACACCCTCGTTAAATGGATACTCAAGAACCCACATCGAAACTGGTACTCTGTCATAAAACAAATACTTCAGTCCCTTTCCAATAACTCCTTCCACAATTCCTAATAAGAAAAATTGAGGAGCCAACCATAAGATTGTCATGGGAATAGTTTCATTTTCTGATATTCTTTGGCCAACCTTATTTTCAAATTTGCTGATTGAACTTAATCTACGAACCTCCACTCTCCAAGCAGCTACGCAACACCCAATAGCAAAGAACATTCCAATACCAATTCTGACAAACCTGGCACGATGTTGAATGCTTTCTTCACTACTCCAGAATTTTTTTATCAGGAAATTGCACAATAATGATATGATGAAGGTTGTAAAGGTTTGAAGCACATAGAATGAAGTTAAGGGAATCCTATTGAATGAAGATGTAGGAATCCTAAGATCAATCCGAGTATCTAGATTCTCACTTTGTACTATAAACAGAGTGTATCCCGTTGCCTCCACTAGACTATAAACGATGAATGTTATTCAAAGAGGTATCAATTTTACTAGGAGTTTTGCTTGATTCATTCGTTCAGCAACCGTCTTTCCTGCTGGATCTTCATGGTCGTAGCAGCACTTGCCAGAGCAGAAAACTAAATAAGCTACCAAGACAATTATTAGTGAAACCTTGAAGCTATCATCCCATTTAAGGCTTGATGCAAATGTTGAAGATACGAAGGTTCCTAGAAACACTGCAATATAATTCCAAAAATTAGCACAATTTATAAGTGTATCATCGTATTTCTCCATATGTTGTTTTCGGAAAAACTGATCTTCCATTATCTCAGTCTCATCAATGTCCATCGTCCCACGAAACTGGTCATAGAGAAATGGTTTCAACGAAGCAGCTTGTCCCGCTGTGCCTAGCATAAATAACGTTAATGCTACGTAAAATATAATATTGCTGACATGTGAAGCAAGAAGCCACCTAGAAAGCCATAATACCAGTAATGCCTGCAAAAAGAATAATATAATTATTGCGAGTGTTTTTTGCGATATTGAAAATGTAACGGAGTTGAGTGCGACGGGTATGGTGATGCAGTAATTTTTTGAAAAAACATGACGGTGTATTAACACAATAACCTGGACACAGGATAAGCACCCGAGCATTTGGACACGTGATAGGCATCCGAGCATTTAGCTCATTAGTTAGTATATGATCTCTCTATTTTAAGAGTAAGATTCGAATTTTCCCTCTTCAATTATATAAAAAGAAAAAAACCTAGACACAGGATAACGCATGGTGGAGAGTGTCTAAAAGGTGCATGGGTTGCTCAAAAAAATAGCATTGTTCGCTTGCTAATCAGATTAATCAGATTTCTGATTTTCTACCATTAACTAATCAGATTATTGTGATATCTCTGTGTTCAAGATATGCTTTATCTCCCAACAAATTTCTATATTAATGACTTCTGTTTTTGTTTTCTTAACCGAAATGATGCTCCTTTTTTTACACACAATTTTGGAAAGAAAGGAAATTTACAACTGCCCTCTACCGTTGAATTATTAAATGTTCTTGATCACAAACTATAAGAAAATTTAAGGTAACTCACTGCATATTTAAATATTAATTGTTTAGCCTAATTTTCTGAAATAATTTTTCTACACTAGAAAACTTCTGATATTATTAAAATAATTCTTTTTAGCTTTTCATAAAAAGTTTAACACATGATTACATGTGTTGCATGTAAATAAATAATTTCTTGTTTTTAAATTCATAGAGTAAGTGATTTAGTATTAAAAAAATGCAGATAAAAAATTACTATCTTTGTTTCAGATTTAATGTCTACATTTTCTTTTTTAATATGTTCCATAATTATATCCGTTTTTAACATTTACAACTTTTACTTTTTCTATGTTATATATTAATTTTTAATATACCTTTTATTTTTTAATATTGTAAAAACTAAAATTTATCAATCAACGTTATAAAAAATATATTAAAGAAACTAAAGTTAAAATGTTATTCCTAATCCTCTCTTATGTTAAGTCCAAAGTGAATATTGAATTTCGAATGGAAAGAATAAGAATGATATAAATTTAATTTCATATCGTTCATATTTACCATTGTATTATGTAACTTTTGATAGATACATTTGAAAATATCATAAGAGTATCTAAAGTGCAAAGAAAATAGGGTGTAGAAAAAAGAGGCAGAGGACAAGGCAAGAGGAGACTCGTTTGAGATATAACTAACTACAATAGTGTAAGTCGGAGACAAGTGCTGACAGAAGAAGAATGAACTTACGATGATCAAAGCTGGAACAGTGCAAACGAGGAGTTTGAACTGGCCTATGCGATCAATTGCAATGCGCTCGAGGACAATAGACGTAAACATTGTTACGCCTTCAATGGCATTTGCAAAGGCTGCAGCTTTTCGGAGAGATGACTTCTTCCAAATGAACTGGATATACGATATCAAGAAAGCTGTAAATGCGTTGTCTAAAAAGGCGTGGCTCATAAGCAAACCTGTCATCGGAAATGGTAGTCATCCATTAAAATTATGTTAGTGTAACAATTAATAACGAAAACTAGCTAGTACCATTTTTCTTTTGGAATTCTTTTAGCCCTTCCTATTCAAGAATAGCGTAGATACCCGAGATGAATAGGGCACCCTTAGAGAAGCGAACGTAATTGGACGCCCACGTCCACATGCTAGAGAAGCAGTTGTTAATAAGCATCGACATTTTTGGGGAGCAAGTGAAGCCAAAATTAAAGCAGCTGATGCAATGTGCGTATCACCTTAATCGATGGTTGAACACTTTTTCTTTATGTTTGCTCGCTATTTATGCTAGTGGGGGAACTGATTTTTAGATTTTTTTCTTCCAAGGATCAGGATTCAGAAACCATGCGGGGTAGACGCACGTGCTCGAGCAGAAGCATTTGGCTGAAATGGTAAACGGGTTGACATGGGCTCTGGTGTGTGCTGTGCCATTTGACTCTGTTCGATGTTCAAGAATCAATACGCAATTGATACTGAAGAAAAATACTAGGTAAATATCAATATGTTGCTGTTACTTCGGTGTAAGGGACTGGTTGATTCCACATGTTTTAGAAATTGCAGTCGCAACCATTCATTTCTCAAGCTTAATCCTCCCTCCTACTTGATGTATTACTTCCACGAATTAAACCGGGCATCCTAGTCCTCCCATTTTAACCTTTTAAGAAACTAAATTTCTCTCAACGTCAAGAAGCATATGGTCTTATAACAAAAGCAAGTCAAGGTGGGCGCCGTCAATCAGTTTTAAATAAAAGCGCCGTGACTTGGTAAAATAATGGGTTAAAAGTCATGTTCTGAAAATTTTGCGAAGAAAAACCTCCCATCCAAAGGAGACTGGTCGCATCACCATGGAGACGAATCTGCTTGAAATTATAATAACAAAATATGTTGGTAATGTGTTTCCCATTCTAAACTTTAAAAATTAAAATATGTGATTCTATTCACGTAGATTATCGATGGTGAAGATTTAGTCAGCATTTTTGTGATGTAAAGACAAAGATCGAGGTGGTAACTAATTAAGTTGGTAGAAGTGTATTTTGTATGAAGACCTCGTATGATCAAGTTCATGATATGGTCAAAAAAATATATATTTCTATGAAGAAATAAGAGTCTATATAGCTACTTTGGTTATTGAGCTTACTCATAAAATTTTTAAACCATAATTCCAATGATATAAACCATTTATTGAGCTAATCTCAATTTTTCTCCTTCAATTCTTCAAAAGGGATTTCATCCGAAAAGGATATTAGGAAATGCTTTGGGACTCACATGATATTCTGTAATAGCCACTAAAATCTTTTTTAACTAGGGAAGATTCTCACATTTGATTTCACCCATACATCTTTTACTTGATTGAATATTGCAGGCTTTCACCGTATTTGTTTCAGATATATGCTCTGCTTTTTCATTCTTACTCGTTAAGGCTTGTGCATAATATTAGACAACTTTGCACTCGGAGATGGATTCTGTTTCTTCTGGCCACTTTAATCACCTCTTTTTCCTTCTGGATAACCCTTCCCTGGTTGTTCAGTGCTTCGTTTTTTCCAATAAAAAATTCTGCACCCAAATCTGACAATGTTCAAGTCTTTGGTCTAATGACCAAGCTCCAGTCAATCTTGAAACTGCTCTTTGAACATCTGCTGGTACCTCATATCTACAAATCAAAATTTACTCCCCTACTTGATTTTTTTTCTTAACTATATAAACATAAACCACCTTACAAACTTGTTGGAAAATTCTTTTGTCACCTCCAACGTACTCTTAGCGGGATATTGTTGGCAAAGAAGTTATTTTCTTACTTTCCCTGATCAATGTTGTAATTAATTACACAACTTAATGAAAATGCTTGTACTATATAGAAGAATAGATGACAATAATAAGTTAACGAGATGAGAAATCCATTTCCATATATATTTGTTATTGAATTAATTGTTCGTTTAAGATGTATTGCATAAGTTAACAATGCAAAAAACCTTAAGAATGCAAAAAACCTCTTTCATAGACCTAGATCATCCTTGAACTAAGTCAATGAATTTATTTTACGCAAAAGCACTAGATAGGTGCTGAAAAATTATAATTAAGATTTAGCAAGTGTCTAGCCTGTTTCTCGATCTAGTCATGGAATCAAAATTATAAAAAATTGGTATGTTTGAATAACGCAGCAATGACAAATTCTGGTCCAAAGAGGTTTTGTCATCTCCACCGTGATGAATGTGTTTAAGATTATAAATATATGATTCCATAATGTTTCATTTTGGCACATGGAATTAAGGATAAGACATGATTATAATAAAATAACTGAAAAAAAAAACAAATGAAAGTTTGGGGAGAAGACAGAAATGGTATTGATAATTATATATATGAAAGTACACATCATTACTTAAACCTTTGGGCACGTTCACGTTTGACAGATTATGAAAAAAATCATACTTTAATAAGTCTTTTAGTTATAATTTTTGTGATTTTGTCAAATCAAAAGACACATTACAAAAAAAAAAAACTCTTTAATTAGACCTTTTTTTTGAACTAATGAGTTTTATTTTATATTTGTTGTTTTTTACTGTATTTTATTATTATGAAGGTTCATAATCATTTTTGGGATTGATAATTCATTTGGTGTCCTCTTTTTACTATCAAAATCTTCCTCTTTGGTTTTTTTTTTTTTAAGTTGGGTCTTTATTTTTTTATTTGTTATTTTTTTTATTTTCATGTTCATTAGGAGTTTACATAATTAACTAATTTATTATTTAGAACGAATAAAGTTATTATATACGTTCCATAATAAAAAATAAAAATGAAAAAAAACCTTCCATATCAGCCTACTCACAATAATTATTTTCAATATCTATTTTAAAAAATGTTTCAAATTAGTGACATTTTGGAAATTTGCGAGGGGTGGTAATGCTTAAAGAAGTTACACTCGTTTGTTACCACGCCACCTGTTATTTTAATAGCATAATGCTAATATTTTAAACTCTTGTTTGATTTTTAGGACAGGGAAGAAAATATTTTAGTTGATTGCAAGAAACATCTTGTTCAAAACTATAGCTTCCGTTGTCAAATTGACTTTGATAAAAAAAAAAAAAGGGAAAATGAAGACATTATCATCTTTTATACATTAACGAAAAGGTTTTTAAATTTTATAAATAATTTAAATAATAAATACATGCTCATTTAGCAATATATATATATAAAAGGTGCCTAGTTGTTTATTCGAATTCTCCCAGTTCATGTTAATCACCGTCGAGTCAAATTCAAAATCATTGTCATCATCTTTGACTTCCCTGTTGAAAAACAAAATGCAGAATCATTCAAACAATCGTGTACTCTGGCTTTTCTTGTTGTTGGGTATTTCTTTTATCAATCTAACAAAGCACTTTTGAAGCAAATTTGCCTGAGTAATGAGCATCTTTTCCCATTCTTATGACAGATTATGATAAACCCATGACCCAATTACATAACCCGAACGTACTTACTGTCTGAGTGTGACCCGAGGGAAAAGAACATACCTGCGATCAAGATACCGAGGTTGGATCCCGCTACCTTGGCAAGTAGTGCACGATAAAGAACCAACACCTTCACAGTTGATGCATTTCGAGACTTCTTTCTCATCCCCACCAAGCTCTACACTTATCGTCCCACTTCCCATACAAAACCTGCACCTCTCTGGACCATCACGAAACCTTGAATTACTCCAACATCACACTCCATGAAGCATGAACACCCCAAAAATGATAAAACAAGTAGACCTTGAAATTTGTAACATATGCATCTTTCTTCATTTCTTTCTTTTTCTCTCTATAGTTTTTCTTGATTTTTGTTTAGTTCGATTGTTATACTTGAGAATGAATTGCTTGCGGGCACCGGTGCCATTGCAAGGGAATCACGGTTGGGCGTTTTCACGCTTTGCCTGCAAAATTAATTGTCCCCACTTTTGTTTTCAAAATTTTAACCCAAAAGAAAACTACATTACTAAAATAATTCATTCATGTTAAAGATAAAAAGAAATGAAATTACTGCACTATCGATTTGAGACTTGCAGAAGATTGGGATGCTGATCCCAACCGCAACGCTGATAAGCCCAACCGACGCTGTTACTATCTGAAAACAGAACTTTCTTTCAATTACCCCTATGAATCGTTTCGAAATTACATGATTAGAAACAGTTAAAGATAGAGTAAGAACCGTGGTCTGATCAAGGTCGACGGCTCTGATGCATGGATAAGACGCCGGCGACCGCGGGCTCCTTCCACATTTGAAGGACAAAGATGGAGTTGAGGGCTTGAGTGGACTGCAAAGATATGGAGAGTGAAAATGAGGAAGTAAAAGAGTTATTGACATTTTGCCTTTTTTTTTTTTGGGAAAACAAAGGGAAATTCGATTACGAAGAGCGAAACTGGAGCGCCAAGAATGGAGACCTGGCAATGGCCGATTTTGGTTATGTAATTTGTGGGACTGGGATCGATGGTAGCCAACCAGACAGCCGGAGATTTTTTGTATTCCACGTGGCACCCTTTGATTGGTTTGAGCTTTGACAACTCAAAATAACTTAGATTAATTGATTCCACAAATTCATTATTTTTCTCTTTTATTGAATGATTTTTGAATTTATGGAATGAATTTATAAAATTATTTCTTATAGAAAAGATGGTATTGAACTGATAATTATAAATAATCATAGGTTTGATGAGTTTGTCGACGACACACATCAAATTGATTTTTAATAAATTTAATCATAAATATTAATTTTTATTATTTGTTGATACATTTTCAATTGAATCAGTAAATGACTTCTCATATTCACTAGGATTAATGCTCTAAACCAAAGTACACGTACAGAGTTCGTAGTCCATAACATTAAGCATTTGGGATCTGGACACCTATATCAAAAGTACTAAACATAGCCTCAGATGCAATCGTACCTAACCCACACCCTTTCGCATTCCCTCTTGGCTTAACACGGGCTCAGTTAGGCTTTGGACTTGTACGGGGCTTATGATGTGCTTAGGGTAATAAGGCCAAGCCAACCATGTCGTTGTGCTACAGTAACGAACCCACAAAATATTGACCTTCGACGTTAATTTTGTGTAATGGCACTAAGCAGTGGTCACTAAAACAAATGCATGAGATTTCTGATGCAAAGGATCCACTGAAGTGCAACTGTAGAGCATATGACTCATGTCATTGCTTACTAGGTGTAAGCAATGGATTCATATTCAGAAACTAACTGAAAGGAGAGAGTAGCCAAAGAGAGAAACTTTAGAAAAACATACTTTATATTTTGTAGATAAGTACTCAGCTATGTGCATTCTTGTGAAGTTCTTCTCTTACCACTTAATAGGTAATGGTATCTCATAGCAACTTTTTCTGTGTCACTCTGTTGCTAGAAGTTTTTGTGTTTATGATGTGTTTCAGATAGTTATGTCTAATGAAATTAAGAGGAAACGTAATCTAAACACTAAGGTTATATTTTCAAAGTGATGTGTGAACAAGGATGTTTTTAAGTATTTATGTTTTAAATTAGTGTGATAATTAGTTTGAACATGGTTATAATTAATTAAATGTATCCTATGTTTAGAAATAGATACGGATTGTGAAACATGTTCATTCAAGTAACGACGTTAAAAGTTTAAATCCAACAATTAGATATTTGGAAATGGGTAAGAAAAGTTTAAATTAAGGCTAACTTGGAACTTTGTGAGCTTGCTTACGAGACTCAAGAGCCGACAGCGATCACAGGAATTGGTTGTTACAATTCTAGTGCTCCCCTTAGGGAGCTCGATGCTCCCTTAAGAAGCCTCGATAAGGCTCCCCAAGGGGAGCACCGATTAGTGCTCTTTTTTTTTCTTTAATTTTTAAACTTATAATAATAATTTTTTAAATTAATAAAAAAAGACAGTTTAGTCTTTTCTTAATATCTGTTGACAGTTTTTATATTTTTGGAGTAGAGTGTCCATTTTAAAAGCTCATGAACCCATTTAGAATTTTGACTAAAACTTAGGAGGGTTGGGGTATTTTACCCTTTAATGTATCATTCCCATGTATCACGCATTACCCTAAAGATCTTCATGTTCTAGAGATGGGCTAGTAATTCCTCTACTCTTACCCAGACTTTATACTTTCGGTCATCCTTCTCCAAACTCTTAGGCTTAATGCTTTCAAACCATAACTCAAGGGTGTGCTTGTATTGTCTCAACATAACCTCCATCTCCTAAGTAGCTTCGAAAGTGACAAATACTTTAAGACCACCAGTTGGTCTCACTTTTATTCTCACCCCCTTCGAGGAAAAAAAGTAATAGATATCCTCACAATAGCAAGGTTTCCTGAGTTGACCCATTACGCTTCTCTATAGCCATTCCACTTCCTGCTTATTAATAAACACTCTTATCCCATCAAGTTTAATCCCTTCTTGATTACCATGATGACTAGTCCCTCCATTTCTCTTCCTTTCTTTGGTCTTTGTTCGCCTCACCAGCAACCACATCATTGAAGGACCTCATAGTTGCCTTTGTACCTTTTAGGCTCCAACAATCGTTCCAAATGTGACCTTCCTCTCTCACTTTGGAACCCATTCTATCCGCTTCCTTTACATGTAGATGCTATCCAACTAAAAGAATGTTATGACCTAGCTCCATTGCTTTGTATAACTTAAATTTGGAAAGGTACCTAACAAAAACAAACCTTAAAGCCTTACATTTTGCCAACTTTGTAAGATAGAGATCCATAACCACCCTAAACTTATCAAAGAATCATTTTAGATCTCTCCACCTTATCTCCCACCCTATGTTATCCACAAACGCAATGAACACACTCCTTCGTCACTAATCAAATTCTTTGAACCTTTTCCCCTTTGCCACTCCGTAGTCCTCCCTGAAGCTCCTCCCATCCTCGTAGTTACCTGATTCCCTACGATCACCCCAAGATTCATCTGCCGTAACCTCATTTTTTTTCTTTTTTTTCTCTTTCACTAGCGCTCTTTTTCTCTCTCATGTTTTTTTTCTCAAGAGTGTGCTTATGCCTAGCATTAATAATGTTGATGCTATGTAAAATATAATATTACTAATGTCTGAACGCCAACTAAAAAGCCACAATAGTAGTACTGCATACAAAAAGAGTGCCATTATTGCGAGATTCTTTTAGGATATTTGAAAATGCAACAAAGATAAGTGTGATGAGTATGGTAATGCAATATTTTGAAAAAAAAGTAATTTACTAAAGTGTAATTAGTTGAGGAAAATGGAATAGTCATCAAATGAACCATTAACTCACCACTAGACAGAAAGCCAAACTGGTAACGAAAGGTATTCACCCATTATCAAGTTTTTTGGTCCATTTGCTTCGTAATGAATGCCCATGTTTAGAAACTACTACTCTAACATATGGAGCTGGGCATCCTATTACGTTCGCTTCTCTAAGGGTGCCTTATTCATCTTAGGTATATGTATACTTTATATTAGTTTTTATCATGACAGTAGATCTCATATGTAAATTTAGTTATAACATTTTTATATTTAAATTCTCAAAAAGTCTTTAGAAATGTATTTGGGCACATTAATTATGTTTGTTTACATCTTCATTTCTTGTTCTTAGTATGCTTATATATTCTAATGATCCTAGATTTGGTATGTGTGGCATGTTGGTATATGCCCTTAAGCCAACTGGATTGGTAAATGAATATATATAGTTATTTAATGCATACTTAATTGCATAATTATATATGATAGAGGTTTTTTTCATGTTAGTGCAATAATAAGGAGTTATTAAGTACTAATTGGATGAAGTCATGGAACATAAAGGTCTTGTAAGAAAATTGTAAAGTTGTTACAATTATGAAATCACTACGCATTAAAACCATGTTCCTAAAATTATTCTTGGTCATTGTATTGTCAAGACAGGGCATTGACAATGCTCAAAGACTGGTACATGTTAAGCCTCATTACTAAGGAAGTAAGCAATCGATCTCATAGATTGAAGTATATAGGATACTTGAGGATAACATGTAGGTGCTTATTAAAGAACAAGTTCACTGAACATGACCCGCTATAAGAACTCCATTTGATATTTCACTCAAGTGTCTATGAAATATATTGTCATGTGATAGTTGTGCAACTAGTCCTTAGACTTGAGACACTAGGTTATCTTTTATGGAGAATGATATACTTTGATTTCATCTATATGGGTCTAGAGGCGATCAGATGCCTAAACATGGTGTTTTTGAGTATGCCATGAAGCATGCGAAGGTGAATGAGTGGTCAAGAGAGGATTCATCACCCCAAGTGATATGAGGGGATATATCTCACTTGTTTTCAATTCTTGATTAACTTATATAAAGTCTTTGGCTAAAGCATGATGAATTTGAGAAAAGTTGGTTTCTTAAATTCATAAAGTTAGTCATGAATTATAAGAACTAATATGGAATGCTATAAGTAGACGCTGAGCCATGCTTTATGACATATTCGGGATATTTGATGAAAGGACCGTATTACATTAAGAGGCTTATCACTGAAGGGTTTTGTCAAATTCTTTAATTGACTCTCTAACATTTGGATAGTCATGACGTATTGTTATATGTCACTCATTATCTGTAAATATAAATCAATTATCAAATTGATATTTGATTAGGATTTATATTTATTGCCAACATGTTAAAAGCCTAATGGGTCACACACATTAAGTGATATGATTGGGATTAAATAAGGATAATTAATTAAGTTGGACTTAATTGAAATAGACCAAAATAAAGTGAAAAATTAATTAAGTTCACAGAGACTTAATTAAATTAAAATACAACTGTTGTATTTAGGGTTGCAACTTAATTTGGCTATATAAATATGTTATGTTAACAAACTAAAACTTTAAGCCTCCAACCACTTCTCAGCCATTTCATAAAATAAGAAAAAAAATAGTTTTCTTTGTCTGACAAAAATAAGATTCGGCAAGAATTTTTAATCCTTTTGTTTTAAAAACAAAACTTAGTAGCACCAGTAAAAAATCTTACCTTTGAGAAGGTCTTATTCGGTCATTGTGTGGATTATTGTTAGAGGCCAAACACTTGGATGGCTAAAGATTTGACAAATCCTAAAGGTGAAGAAGCAAACATTTTGATTTAATTGGCTCTTAATTACGAACTCTAGAGCAAGGTATGTAACTCTTAAACTTATAAATGTTCATAATTAATTAGAAAAGTACATGAAAAATACAAACATTGATCCTATAAGATTCGACTGTTTCTCTAATTAAATGTTAGTTTATTATTCCGTTGCATTATATTTTTAATTTTTTAATTATTTTCATATTTGAACATGATTTAATTGGCTCGTGTTTCATGTTTCGGGGAGCATGGAATATATATATATATATATATATATATATATATATATATATATATATATATNGGAGTATATATATATATATATATATATTATATATATATATATATATTATATATTATATATATAGTTTGTTTTCTTTTGCACTGGCCAATCAACACCTTTCATAGCTTTATTTTACATTGAATATACACTTTCCCCTCCCTCCCCCGCAGCGTGTCATTATGAATTAGCATAAACTTTAAAACGTTCTTATTTTAAGATTTTTCAATCAAATAAAAAGAATGAGTATCATTTCTATCCAGTGACGAAATCAAGGTTTCGTATTTGAGGATGAACACGAGATAGGTTCGTCATGAAGTCTTAAGACAATAAGGCTTGGAGAATAATTGATCTACTACAGTAAGTATTACTTTAATCTCTAAATTTACTAAAATTAATTTTGATTAATTGTTGTGAAACATCTCATCAAATAAAAAATTATTATCAGGACAAAACTATGAGATTTAAAAAAACAAATGTATATTATGGAAATATATAAAAGCAACATTTAAATTTATTCGCATAAACAACAAAGAATAGAAGTTCTCTATCATATATTATAACCAAAATGTCCAAAAAGTCCTAACCATAACAAACCAAGAAAAGCCCAATCTTCTAAGCCAAGAGAGGCCCAACCCTCTAGAAGACCATGATCAAGATTAATCATTAATATTAGGCTTAATTAAATATGTTTTAATATGTTAAAGTGTGTTAGTGTGTTGTCATGTCTCCCTCAACAAAAAATCTTTAATAGATGAAAAAGCATAAATTTGTGTTATTTATTGATTTGATGATTTGACATGTTTATTGATTTATTATGTTAAAGATTATAAACTTGATTATATTAGTAATGATTATCGATACATGTAAACTTTCATCAAAAAAATATATCCGCCGCATTACATTTAATGAAGTAATTGCATATATCTCTTCTCATTTAATCATGTCGAGATTTATGAAATAAAAAATCTATACCAAGATTTTTGCTCCACATTTTCTTCATCACTAAGGTTCAATTTAATCATGTTCACATATGTCTCTTCTCACCAAGGTTTAGTTTTATTACCTATTTGTTCTACATCTTCTTCATCACTAACGGCATCATCATGTTCTTGCTCCTCTTCATCCTCATCCAAATCTGTACCAAGATTTAGTTCTTAAGATGAAGAATCGAAGCACCAACCTCAAAAGTCTCGCCACCAACCGAGAGTGGCCATGCAACAACCGAGAGATGGACCTATGCTCGAAGATCTAAATGATCTATAGATGGGTTGGGTTGGGTTGGGGTGAGGTGGGGTGGAAGTAGTGGCGGAGGAAGTGGGCCATGAAGCATGAAGGAATCGCCGATGTCGCTGTCGACAATGTAGATAGTGGGCCAAGGTGGAAGGCAGAAAATGAGGAGTTGTAAAGAAAGAACGAGGAGGATAAGGAAAACCTTGATTTTTTTTATCTAATTAAATATTTAATTGTAAATTATTGATATTTATTTTTAAGGTTTTAAAGAATTTAAATTTTATTCATTAATGAAGTATATATTGTTAATGCATAAAGTATAAACTCTTCCTATATATGTATTGCAAGTTGTTTAATTAGTAATTATAATTTTTATTTAAACATTAAAAATTACAAGAAAAATTAAAAATAATGTAACAAATAACCTTTACTCCACATCAAGAAAAAAAAAGCATATTGAGCAAAACAAGTACATATTAGCTTGTAATAGAAATAAGAGGAAATTGTGAGAAATGACCTTCATAGAAAGGTAACTTTAAAAATGACCGTCTTTATAATTTTAACTGTTTTTAGTCAGTTTTTGGTATGACTTGACAATAATACCCTTTAAACAATTTCAAACAAATTAAAATAGTTTCAGTTTTCTCTCTCCCGCCATTCAGATAAAATTTCAAAATTAAATCTCAATTTCTTTCTCTACTCAAATATGTCTATTTCGCCATCCAATTCGTAAATATGACATCAAGTTCTTTCTTAGTTTGTTTTATTTTTTTAGATGGTGGATCTTGGGGTTTTTAAGGGAGATGAACAACGATTTTGCTCTTTGCAGGTAGTGATTTTGCTCAGGGAGAAAGAACAACTAAAGCATGTTTGATGGGTTTTATGGTGGTTCACAATTTTATTGTGTTTGGGATTTGGATGATTATTAAGCATGTTTGTTAGGGATTTTGATTTTTTTTATAAGATTTTAAGTTGAAATTGTTCAGAGAATATTTTGTAAAGAGGGTATATTTTGTTTTTGTATAAGGGGAGTGAGCAAGACCTCTCGATAGGGATATATGTTCTCTTACTTTTGAGGGTTATGGAGTTTTATAACCTATCTTTTATGAAATGCACAATTTCATGGCTTAGCAAAAAAAAATATGTATTTTAGGTTCTTGAGTTTGTTGGTTTATTCATAGAACCCCAAAATTGATTTATTGATTTTTAGGTATTGTGTGACTTAATCACCGTGTGACTAGTTTTTAGTCATTACGTGATTGATTTTAGCCATTACGTGACTAGTTTTTATACATTGCATGACTGATTTTTAAGCAATGCCTAAGTCACACGATGCCTTACGAACTAGTCACGCAATACCTTACTAACAAGTCACACGATGCCTTACTAATAAGTCACGCAATGCCTTACTAACAAGTCACGCAATGTCTATCAACTAGTCATGCAATACCTTATCAGAAACTAGTCACGCAATGCCTTATCAAAAACTAGTCACGCAATGCCCAAAGTTAGTCATGCAATGCTTTATTAGAAACTAGTCACGCAATGCCTTATAAAAACCTAGTCACGCAATGCCCAAAGTCAGTCACGTAATGCCTATTAACTAGTCACACAATGCCTTATCAGAAACTAGTCACGCAATGCCTCATCAAAAATCAATCACGTAATACCCAAGGTCAGTCACACAATACCTATTAACTAGTCATGCAATGCCTTATCAAAAACTAGTCACATAATGCCTTATCAAAAATCAGTCACGTAATGTTCAAAGTCAGTCATGCAATGCTTAAAAACTAATCACATAATTCTCAAAAATTACCAAAACTACTGAATTCTATTTAACAAGATCAACAACTTCAAACGATACACCATATTCCATTTAACAACATAATTAACAAATATGAATGCTTAAAATGTTCGAAAGTTTTTCTTCATTTATCAAAAATCACTCTAACATGTTTAAAAATGCTCAAAACACTCACAGGTTTTCTTCGTGTATCAAAAACTACTCCAAAATGCTCAAAATGCTTAAACGTTTTTCTTTCTGATAAGGAGTACTCCAAAGATGAATAGTCTGGTGAAGAAAGCTCCAAAAATATGAGTCAGTTTGAGACGCAAACCTAAACATATTTGACCCGTTAATAAGTTTCGGGTTGAGGCGAGGAGCCTAGCGAATGGGTCGATTTCATTAAGGATAATTTTGTCCAATTTGTTTTCTCTTGGCTAAAAATAGATAAAGTTATAGAAAAGACTATTCTTAAAAACACCTTATGTCTCAAGCCCATTTATGAAAAGCACTCTAGAAATAATGTTGATGATATGTACGACATATACAGATTATGCATATCTAATCTAGGGCCACGAATGAAGGCGTTGAATGACTACTTTTCCCACTGAACGAGACTCTAGATTGCTCATTGATTTACTAGGAGACTTGGAATTTGTCCCCAAGGCTAAGGGCGCTGAGGAAGATGCAGTTATTAATTCCGTGGAGCCAGCAACCATTACCATGCTCATGTGGGATCCGCTTTGCGGTACTATTACATTCCAATCATACCTATAGGTAAGAAAAATGTCTACAAACATGATAAAAATATTTAAAACGGCTAACATTAGCAAGTACTTGTCAGCTTGACTTTCGTTTATGGTGTCGCCAATCCAGGGTCGAGCAAACAATAATGATAACACACTGATGAATCTTCCAAAACACAGCACACCTCCATTAAATGGATACTCAAGAACCCACATCGAAACGGGTACTCTGTCATAAAACAAATACTTCAGTCCCTTTCCAATAACTCCTTCCACAATTCCTAATAACAAAAATTGAGGAGCCAACCATAAGATTGTCATGTGAATAGTGTCATCTTCTGATATTCTTCGGCCAACCTTACTTTCAAATTTGCTGATTGAACTTAATCTACGAACCTCCACTCTCCAAGCAGCTATGCAACACCCAATAGCAAAGAACATTCCAATACCAATTCTGGCAAACCTGGCACGATGTTGAATGCTTTCTTCACTACTCCAGAATTTTTTTATCAGAAAATCACACAATAATGATATGATGAAGGTTGTAAAGTTTTGAAGCACATAGAATGAAGTTAAAGGAATCCTATTGAATGAATATATAGGAATCCTAAGATCAATCCGATCATCTAGATTCTCACTTTGTTCTATAAACAGAGTGTATCCTGTTGCCTCCACTAGACTATAAACGATGAATGTTATCCAAAGAGGTAGCAATTTTACTAGGGGCTTTGCTTGATTCATTCGTTCAGCAACCGTCTTTCCTGCTGGATCTTCATGGTCGTAGCAGCACTTGCCAAAGCAGAAAACTAAATAAGCTACCACGACAACTATTAGTGAAACCTTGAAGGTTTCATCCCATTCAAGGCTTGATGCAAATGTTGAAGATACGAAGGTTCCTAGAAACACTGCGATATAATTTCAAAAATTAGCATGATTTAAAAGTGTATCCTCGTATTTCTCCATATGTTGTTTTTGGGAAAATTGATCTTCCATTATCTCAGTCTCATCAATGTCCATCGTCGCACGAAACTGGTCATCGAGAAATGTTTTCAACGAAGCATCTTGTCCCGCTGTGCCTAGCATAAATAACATTAATGCTACGTAAAATATAATATTGCTGACATGTAAAGCAAGAAGCCAACTAGAAAGCCATAATACCAGCAATGCCTGCAAAAACAATAATATCATTATTGCGAGTGTTTTCTACGATATTTAAAATGCAACGGAGTTGAGTGCGACGTGTATGGTGATGCAGTAGTTTTTTTGAAAAAACATGACGGTGTATTAACACAACAAGCTGGACACAGGATAACGCATGGTGGTACGTGCCTAAAAGGTTCATGGGTTGCTCAAAAAAATAGCATTGTTTGCTTGCATGGAAGCTGATCATTACTCACAAGTGAACGGGAGTTTGTTGAGGTTGATATATATTTGAGTGTGGTATCTCACGGCACTAAAATATGGTATAAACATGGAAGATCCAAAACTGCATTAACTAATTAGATTAATGTGATATCTCTGTGTTCAAGATATGGTTTATCTCCCAACAAATTTCTATATTAATGATTTCTGTTTTTGTTTTCTCAACCAAAATGATGCTCCTTTTTTTTACACACAATTTTGGAAAGAAAGGAAATTTACAACTGCCCTCTACCGTTGAATTATTAAATGTTCTTGATCACAAACTATAAGAAAATTTAACGTAACTCACTGCATATTTAAATATTAATTGTTTAGCCCAATTTTCCGAAATAATTTTTCTACTCTAGAAAACTTCTAATATTATTAAAATAATTATTTTTAGCTTTTCATAAAAAGTTTAACACATGATTGCATGTGTTGCATGTAAATAATTAATTTCTTGTTTTTAAATTCATAGAGTAAGTGATTTAGTATTAAAAAAATGCAGATAAAAAATTACTATTTTTGTTCCAGATTTAATGTCTATATTTTCTTTTTTAATATGTTCCATAATTATATCCACTTTCCGTTTTTAACATTTACAACTCTTACTTTTTTCTATGTTATATATTAATTTTTAATATATTTTTTTATTTTTTAATATTGGAAAAACTAAAATTTAACAATCAACGTTATAAAAAACATATTAAAAAAACTAAAGCCAAAATGTTATCCCTAATCCTCTCTTATGTTAAGTCCAAAGTGAATATTGAATTTCGAATAGAAAGAATATGAATAATATAAATTTAATTTCATACCGTTCATATTTACCATTTATTATGTAACTTTAGATAGATGCATTTGAAAATATCATACGAATATCTAAAGTGCAAAGAAAATAGGGTGAAGAAAAAAGAGGTAGAGGACAAGTCAAGAGGAGACTCGTTTGAGATATAACTAACTACAATAGTGTAAGTCGGAGACAAGTGCTGACATAAGAAGAATAAACTTACGATGATCAAAGCTGGAACGGTGCAAACGAGGAGTTTGAACCGACCTATGCGATCAGTTGCGATGTGGTCGAGGACAATAGACGTAAACATTGTTACGCCTTCAAAAGCATTTGCAAAGGCTGGAGCTTTTCGGAGAGATGACTTGTCCCAAATGAACTAGACATACGATATCAAGAAAGCTCTAAATGCGTTGTCTACAAACGCGTCGCTCATAAGCAAACCTATCATCGAAAATGGTAGTCATCCATTAAAATTATGTTAGTGTTCATGTTTTCTTTTAGATAACCAAACAATTAATAACGAATACTAGCTAGTACTATTTTCCTTTTGGAATTCTTTTAGCCCTTCCTATTCAAGAATAGCGTAGATACCTGAGATGAATAGGGCACCCTTAGACAAGCAAACGTAATTGGACGCCCACGTCCACATGCTGGAGAAGCAGTTGTTAATAAGCATAAACATAACCTCTGATGTAGTCGTAGCTTTTGTTATATAAAAACAAAAAACCCTTTTCTATATATAAACAAAAAAGAGAACTGCAACTTGCAGCTTTTGCTGCCAACAAATAAAAGAAAAACAAAAAAAAAATTGACAAGGTATCAGCCTTTATTTACTTCTTTTATTCTAATGTTTTCTCTTTTCTAAGGCTACACATCAAAATAAAATAATAAAAAGAATTAAAACAAAAAGCTGGTGACTCATGAGTTTTAAAAACAAACAAAAACATTAAAATAAACTTCAAGACAATGAGTCAATTAAATAAATAATTAATCCCAACGGTTGGCACTTTGCTTTTGAACTTTAGCTATAAACTGTGATTTATGGGTAATAAAGGATTGAAACAAATTCCTGTATCAAGCAAGATTTTTTTTTAATCTTTTCTTGTGCTTATCAAGTTAGTTTTCTTTGGAAACATAAATATTCTTACTTTGTGCTTTTCTTTTAAAATCAAATAATTTTTTTATTTGTTTGAACATATATATATATATATATATATATACATAAAAAAAGAAGCATCATCTTATGCATAAAATTTTTTTTCTTTTTTCCTTATATTTTAATTAAAAAAAATTATACGTAGAGGGCAACAAGTAAGAGAAATTTATTTTTTTAAAAGAAAATCAAACAATAAATTACAAAAAGAAAAAAAACTTACTTGCTTGAAAAGATTTTCAAAAGAACTAACTTTGTTCTGAATTTTGTTTGTTTCACTTTGAATTTGAATAAAGAAAATTGTTCATAGTAGTTTCATATTTATAAAACACACAGAATCAAAGTTAAACATGTATAGTTTCATTAAAAAATTACAAAAAAAATTAAAAATAATGTAACAAATAACCTTTACTACACATCAAGGAAAAAAAAAAGCATATTGAGCAAAACAAGTACATATTAGCTTGCAATAGAAATGATGTTGATGATATGTACGACATATACAGCTTATGCATATCCAATAAAGGGCCAGGAATGAAAGCGTTGAACGTCAACTTTTGCCACTGAACAGGACTCTAGATTGCTCCCAAAGTTACTTGGAGACTTGGAATTTGTCCCCAAGGCTACGGAAGCCGAGGAGGATGCAGTTATTAATTCCGTGGGGCCAGCAACCTTTCCCATGCTCAGGTGGGATTTGTTCTGCGGTACTATTACATCCCAATCATACTTATAGGTAAGAAAAATGTATACAAACTTTTTATGCTGAGCAAAAAAAAAATGTATACAAACATGATAAAAATATTTAAAACCGCTAACATTAGCAAGTACTTGTCAGCATGACTTTCGCTTTTGGTGTCGCCAATCCAGGGTCAAGCAAACAATAATGAAAACACACTGACGAATCTTCCAAAACCAAGCACACCTTCATTAAATGGATACTCAAGAAACCACATCGAAACTGGTACTCTATCATAAAACAAATGCTTTAGTCCTTTCCCCACAATTCCTAATAAGAAAAATTGAGGAGCCAACAATAAGATTGTCATGGGAATTGTTTCGTTTTCCAATTTGCTGATTAAACTCAATCTACGAACCTCCACTCTCCAAGCAGTTACGCAACACCCAAAAGCAAAGAACATTCTGACACCAATTCTGACAAACCTGGCACGCTGTTGGATCATTTCTTCACTACTTCAGAATTTTTTTATATTAGAAAATCGCACAATAATGATACCACGAAGCTTGTAAAGGTTTGAAGCACATAGAATGAAGTTAAGGGAATCCTATTGAATGGATATATAGGAATCCTAACATCAATACTATTATCTGGATTCCTGCTTTGTTCTATAACCAAAGTGTATTCCGTTCACTCCACTAGACTATAAGCGAAAAATGTTATCTGTAAAGGGGGTTCTTGTGATAGGGAGAGGAAGCGTTGCAAACAAGTAAAAGGATGTGCCAGAGGCAGCAGAGAGGAAGATTGAAGCAGTTCCTGAAGTACCAAGTGTTGTGGCAGGTGGAAGACAATAAGAAGAGACTTAAAGAGACTTAGAGAGTACAAGATAATTAGAGAGAGAAGCTCTCAAGTTGATAATGTGTTAGCTTGGAGGGGGAGAGAAGAATCCTTCCAAATGAATTGTGAGGCTCTATATATAGTGCTAAAAATGGCGGTTACATAAGAATAGGCTTTAATGCGCCTAATGAATGACATTATTATGAAGAGTATTAATGTAAGTAACCGTTACTGTAATTGGATGTAGTAAGACTTGTTCTCAAGTAAAGGTAATAGAAAAAAGGTGTACAAGAATAGGTACAAAAGAAAAAGCTGTACGAGAATAGGTACAAGAGAATAAGCTGTACATGAATAAGTATACGAGAACAAGGTAAGAGAGTGAAACACTTGTACTTAAGGAAAGGGTTAAGAGGAAGACCTATTAACTACCTCCATATCTGAGCCACCAAGCCGAACTCTCTGGAACATCCCAAGATGAAAGTAACCCATGAACCCTACCACTTATTTTGAGCTACTTTCACTGTCATCCAAGTGAAGTGGTTATTCTATTCAAAGTGGTTGTTCTACTTGTATTAATTGTTCCATATGGAGTAATACTTTACTCTTTTTTTTTTCTAATTGTTCTACTTTAAGTAGTACTTCACTTATTCTGCGTGAAGTAGCGTTTCACTTGTTCTGCGTGAAGTAGCTCTTCACTTGTTCTAATTATTCTGCGTGAAGTAGCACTTCACTTATTCTGGTCGTTTTGTGTACAACATTATGTTGTAACATAATTCTTTAAAGTAATAACCAAAATCTAATATCTACATTATCCAAAGAGGTAGCAATTTTGCTATGGGCTTTGCTTGCTTAATTCGTGCAGCAACCGTTTTTCCTGCTGGATCTTCATGCTCATAGCAGCACTTGCTAGAACAGAAAACTAAATAAGCTACCACAACAATTATTAGTGAAACCATGAAGGTTTCTTTCCAACGAAAGGCTTGATCCAAATGTTGAAAATACGAAGGTTCCTAAAAACACTATAATATATATTTTTCCAAAAATTAGCACGATTTTCAAGTGTATCCTCGTATTTCTCCATTTCCTGTTTTTCAGCAAATTCATCTTTCATTGCCTCAATCTCATCAATGTTCAACATCGAACGAAGCTGGTCACAAAGAAATGATTTCAAAGAAGCGACTTGTCCCGCTATGCCTAGCATTAACAACGTTAATGCTATGTAAAATATAATATTGCTTCTAGAAAGCCATAATACCAGTAATCCCTGCAAAAAGAATGCCATTATTGCGACATCTTTTTGTGATATTTGAAAATGCGACGGAACTATTTGTTTATATTATCAAAATAACAATGCATCTTAAAGTTGATAAGTCTGTTGAGTTCACATGTAAGTGTGAATATTATAAAAATATCATAAGAACACCTAAATTAAGATCTTGAGACCGTGGTGACTTTATATATACATGCATGCATATTTATATTTAAGGTCATGGTGAAATGATTATAAAGTTTAATGTGATTTTAATTTGTTAACTTTGAATAAAGTATATTTTTTAGTTTATTTAGATTAATTTTTTTTTAACCTGACTTTACAAGAATTGAAATCTTAATTCAGTTAGAATTAGGATAATGTGAGTTTTTGTAGCCCAAAATTAACTCGAGCCCATAAGATATAATTTATATAAAACTTTTGATAGATGCCATAAAACTATCATAAGAAGACCTAAAGTGCAATTAAATGGGTTGGGGGGAAGAAAAAAAAGAGGCAATCAACAAGCCAAAAGAAAACTCATTTGAGATTAAACTAACTACAATAGTGTAAGGAGAGGACAAATGCCGACAGATGCAGAATAAACTTACCATGATCAAAGCTGGAACAGTGCAAATAAGGAGTTTGAAATGGCCTACGCAATGAAATGCGATGTCGTGGAGGATAATAGATATAAACATTTTTATGCCTACAAAGGCATTTGTAAAGGCTGCAGCCTTTCGGAGAGACGGCTTCTTCTAAATGAACTGGATATACAATATTAAGAAAGTCGTACATGCGTTGTTTAAAAAGGCGTCGCCCATAATCAAGCCTGTCATCATAAATGGAAGGTAGTCATTCATTTAATTTTGCTTTGGTATTATTTTGTCCTTCCTATCAACGATAGTGTCAAAAGCAGAGTATGACAAAGGAGAGAAAAGACAGGCGACGCTGAAAAGGGTCAAGGGAATAATTCAAATATTCATTCATCAGGGCTCAGTAAATGAGCTATATATATACAAGAGCTTAAAAGTTAAGTAAGAAGAAAAGAAATTAATTACATCATAACTAACCTAACTAACTTTTAAAAACAATGATTATATATATGTACAAAACAGTGCATTGCTTATTAAGTCATTGGTCTTTAGCTGAACCTAATACACAACGTTTGGATGGCACTCCTTTGACTTTTATTTAAACTCTGCATTTTAGTATCTTCTCGTTTTCAAGCTTCTCTGTTCCTTCTTTGGCCGTCAACCTGGTGCAGAGTTCTTCTAGAAATTCTTGAGCTTATTCATTCTGAATACTTCTGATACTCCCCCTTAAGAGGATATGTGATCGTTGAGAACATTCATCTTGCTCAGTAGATTGTGAAACTGCCTCGATTGCAAGGCCTTAGTAAAGATATCAGCTAACTAAAGATTAGTAGATATATGGACCGGCTTGATTATACCTGCTAACACCTTTTCTCTAACAAAATGACAATCCATCTCGATGTGTTTAGTTCTCTCATGAAACATCGAATTCTTGTTTATGTGAATCGCTGATTGACTATATGAGTAAAGAACAATTGGATCAGCATGGCTAATTCTAAAATCAGACAATAGATACTTTAACCAAATAAGCTCACAAAATGTCGAGGCCATGGAACGGTACTCAGCTTCAGCAGAACTTCTGGCCACCACTGATTGTTTCTTAGATCTCCAGCTTATGAGTGATTTTTCAATGAAAATACTAAATCTAGTAACTGATCTTCTAGAATCTGAACAACTTGCCCAATCACTATCACAGTAGGCTGATAGTTTCAAGTTTGATGCAGACTTCATCTGAATTTCTTGCCTTGGAGCTCTTTTCATATACTTTAAAACCCTCTGTGCTGTTGTGAAATGTTGCATACCAGGCTTGTCCATGTATTGAGTCAATACTTGAACTGCATATGATATGTCTGGTCTGCTAAAGGTTTGATAAAGTAACTTTCCTACCAACTACCTGTAAATTGTAAGATTATTCAGTTCATCTTCCTCTTATACCTTGTGCAGCTTGGATTGTAATCAATTAGAGTAGAAACTGGTTTAGCTCCTACGAGTCCATATTCTTCTAGGAGATCCAAAGCATATTTTCTCTGTGAAATAGTAATACCCTAAACTGACCTGTTAATCTCTAATCCCAAAAAATATTTCACAGCTTCAAGATCCTTTAATTTAAACTGTGAGCTTAGGTATAGCTTTACATCTTTTACTACTTGAGTGGATGTACTACCAATCAGTATATCATCTACATATAGTAGTAAAGCAGTAAAACTTCCATCATTTCCTTTCATAGTGAAGAGAGAGTGGTTTATTGATGATTGATGAAAACCATATTGAAGAACTAATGAAGTAAATTTGGCATTCCATTGTATAGATGCTTGCTTGAGACTATACAAAGATTTATGCAATTTACAAGCTAATCTAGTTCCTTTGGGATACTCCCCCTAGACAGTGTACCCTTGTGGAATTTCCATGTATACTTCCTCTTCCAAATCATTATTTAAAAATGCATTATTCACATCAAGTTGTGATAATAACTAGTTATGTGCTGCAACTAAGGCAAAGAACACCCTGATAGTGGTTTCCTTAGCCACTAGACTGAAAGTTTCTTGATAGTCAAACCCTGCAATTTGGCTATATCCTTTAGCTACCAGCCAAGTTTTATATCTCTCAACTTCACCATGTTCATTTAGTTTCACTTTATTGACCCACTTACATCCTATCACATGAGAATTTGCAGGCCAAGGTACAATACTCTATGTGCCATTGTCCTGTAAAGCTTTCAATTCAACTGCCATTGCATTTCTCCAATGAGAATGATTAGCTGCTTGAAGGTAAGTATTTGGCTCATGAATTTTTGACAATGAGATAGTAAATGTTTTTTGTTCTGATGAGAGTTTATCAGCAGATAAGCATTTGGATATAGGATGTGTAGTGACAATGTTTGAATGTGATGGTAGATCAACATCATAGGCTTCTAAGTATTTAGGAATATGTTTAAGTCTAGTACTTTTCTTAATTGGCAAATTTGTATTTCTGTCATCAATTTCATTGTCATCTGCTTCACATATTAAGTCAGTTGCAGTAGGCATGCTGACTGTTATAGGTGAATCATGTACCAACTCATTTGAGGTTGATGTAATAGGTGTTTGTGGTCTTGGCACAAGTGAAGGTGAATGATTTTCAGCAGGTACTTAGTCTTGGTTTTGAAAATTTTCAAGATATGAATAAAAAACATCAAGATATTTAGTATACAAATTAAGTGTTTGAGAAAATGTGTTTTCCTGCATACCATGCTGCATAGACTAAAATGGAAATATTTCTTCATGAAAAACAATATTTCTAGATACCAGATTCTTTTGTGCACTAAGATCATATACCTTGTACCCTTTTATGTTATTGGGATATCCTAGAAAGACACATTTTGAGGCTCTTTTTGCTAATTTTTTCCTGTGTTGAGGCAATGTTGACACAAAACATAGACAACCGAATACCTTTAGGTGTTCATATGTAGGGACTTTGTGAAATATTAGCTCAAAGGGTGATTTATTCTGAAGTACTTTGGTCGGCACTCTGTTGATGATATGAACTGCAATGAGTACTGCATCCCCCCAGAAGTGTGCAGGCACATTAGATTGGTGCATCAGGGCTCTAGCAACAGTAAGAATATGTTGATGTTTCCTTTCAACAATTCCATTTTGTTGAAGGGTATTCACACAAGATAACTGATGAATTATGCCAGTTTTAGCAAAAAAATCAGACAACCTAAACTCTAAACCATTATCTGACCTTTTGCATTTAATTGAAGTACAAATTGTTGCTGAACATAGTTATTGAATGAAGGAACAATTGTCAATACATCTGATTTATTACTTATGAGGAAAATCTAAGTGAATCGTGTGAAATCATCCACCACTGTGAGAAAATATCTTTAACCAGATAAAGTAGGAGTCTCATATGGACCCCAAATATCAACATGAATCAATTGGAAAGCACAAGTAGTAGACTGAACATGTATTGGAAATGGAAGCCTTTTCTGCTTTGCCAAAGGGCAAATTTCACAAACCTGTTCATTTAAATAATAAACATTAGGAAATTGTTTGTGTATAACACCAATCCTTTCTAAAAGAACATGACCATGTCTGAAATGCCATAAATCAAAACATTTGTAATTTTGTTTACAATGATTGACTGTTGAAACAAAAGGAACTTTGACTAATTTATCAAAACAAAACTTTGACATTTCTTGTTCATCTAAATTATCTTGCATGAAATATAGCCCTGAGAAAGTCCTAGCAACCCCAATCACTGTCCATAAAGGGATGTCTTGTACAACACAGTACATATCAATGAAAAATATATAGGTGTTCTTAGTCCTAGTGAGCTGTCCTACATAAATGAGATTGAATTTGAAACTTGGGACATAGAGAACATTCTGTAAGATTAATTTTGAAGTTAATTTCACAGTTCCTATGTATGACATAGTAACTTTCTTGTCATTGGGTAGCTGCAGAAAACAATTCTTTACAGGTCTGATTTGTATGAAACTATTCAAGGTACAACATCATATTGAATACCCCATACTTTGATATGGGGATAAATAAAGTTGATCGAATGCATATTGAGGTCAATTAAAATGTTTAGAGGTGATAAAAGACGAAAGGAGTAGTTAGGATAAAATGTTTCGCAAGTGAGAAAATAATAATAAAATAATAATAATTTTGTCAGAGGAGAATTTGTGAGATAAAAAGGCGATTTGGAAGTCAAGTGAGGCATAAAAAGGTATTTTGGGTACCAGGGAGACAAGATAAAATTTTTAGAATAAAATAATATTATTAATAAAATAATTATTTAAAATATTAATATTTAGCCGGATGTCGAAGTCAATCAAGAAAAAAGATTATATGGTTGATCCAAGTGGGGGAGAAGATGACAACCTCGACTCTATAAAAATATTTGTCAAGACATACATGTGATGGATAGCATGTTTGCATGCTAGTAGAGTCCCGAAAAATTTACAAAGTCGGTATTGTACCTAGAGGTACAATAAATTGATTTAAGCCTCGAGTAGATCAAATAGAGAATTTACGATGAAATTAAGAATTTTAAAGTCTCAAGATGGTTTAATAATGGTGATTCGGAGTTCGAGGATCAATTGGAGTCAAACCAAAATTTTCACAATCTAGGGGCAAAAATGGTAATTTTGCCACTTGGGGATAAAATGAGAATTTTTAGAAAAGATTTTTTGCCCCATTTGACTTATTGGAGTAACGATTTGAGTTTAGAAGTGAAAAAATTTAATTTCGGTATAATTTGGAGTAAAAGGGTAAAATGGTAATTTTGCCCACCCAGGGGCAAAATTGTAATTTTCCACCA